>NW_024739892.1:0-15750 GCF_018991925.1 Homarus americanus | reverse complement strand
TGTCTGCATACATCAATAGCATATAATGACAAATATATTGTATAAGATAACTTTGACAAACAACCTGATTAATATTATACAATGATAGTAAAACCTTTTGGGTTTTTGACACATTAACACCTTTATAATATATGTCCAAACCTGAACACTTATTAGAGTCATTGTGTATACCTGTGATTATTAATTATATTCATTAGCCAGGTATGTGTACAGTAAGGATGTAATCAGCCAACTTATTGCAGCAAAGTTCTACACAGATGATCAATATAGGATCACAACATGTTATATACTGTAGTTAAATATAGCGCCAAGCGGCAATTACACCCCATAATTAACACGCATTATAAAGGAGAATTTCAACATGAATATTCATCATATTACAAAGGATTAATGAATATGTAAAATAAAATACACAGCTCTGATGAATTAATAGTTTAGTGGTATTGTCTCAGTGTAGAACGTTACAACACTCATTTAAGAACAATGTTCATTCACTTCAGGTCATTGAAGAACATTATGTAACTCAAGTGATGAACAATATTTAACTTAATTGTAGAACAATGTACAATTGTGTAGAACGACGTATAACTCAGTGTAAAAGAGAATAACAACCGAGAGCGTGTTGGCAGATCACAGTTAGGCCTGGAAGTGACCTTTATGGTGAAATTTAAAATGAAATTATATTGTATACATTTCCAATACAACCTAACCTAACCCAACCTAACCTAACCTAATCTAATCTATGTTAAGGTTTAGGATTACGTTCAATCTTACGTTTTCTAGGTAATTTAAATTAGGTTAGGTTAGGTTAGGTCAGGTTAGGTTAGGTTGATCCAGCTGGCAAGAGATTATAGTGAGTGTTTACTTAACTGATTGATCTGCCCAGCGAGCGTTGTTTGTGATTGTTAACATTAGTGAAAGGAACATAACCAGTGTCTGGGATGGTAAACACACCCAGCTGTTTGTCTCACGTAAACAGACACAACGTGTACCTGGGCTAAGGAGGGTAAACCACACAGACGATATCGTAATGTAAACAAACTCTCTACTCCTGCTGGTGAACATAACTCTTGTGTTACCTGGCCTGAGCACGACTGATGAGTACCATTATGAATACCGCTATAAGACTTGGGTGGTGAGAGTAGTTTTATTTTAAACCAAAAGGATTTAACCCATGATATGATGAGGTTCGTATATTCTTGTAAGAGTCACGATTCTTACTTTTTCTGGGTCGACTCATCTGCTTCGTCCACTCGACCTCTGTCTCATTAGTTCCCAATATTAAATCTCTTCTCTGGCGACCACCACAACATTCCTGGAGTAGAATTCTTTGTACAGCACACAACAGTTTTTTCACTTGATGCACAAGAACAAGAAGAAAAGTTAATTAACCACAAGGTGTTAATGGTGTTAGTGTTGTTTTCGTGGCGCTTGTTTACATTGTGATGGTGAGGTCATAGGTCACCGTGCTGCAATAGTGATATAAACAACCGTCTAACAGTTTATTGGATTATTAAATATATTTGACCTATAATAGAGTATTATGGGTCATACTTCACGTCTCAACCTTGATCAGTTTCCTCCCACAGTGTCTGACTTAAGCCAATTATTTCCTGATGATCCCTTAATAACGAGGCTGATGACCTGTTAAAGGATAAGAAACATTTATGTAGACATTATGTAGACACGTTATGTGTATGTATGTAGCCGGAGCGCTGCTGCAGGCTTATGTCCCCGCTGATAGAGATTACAACACCGTACGTGTTTATGTACAAGTTTATTAAACTGAATTATTGTTTTGTATACTAGTGCAGACGGGAGGGGGGGAGCACGTGGGGTAAGTGGCTCTTCTTTTTTTCAGTTATCTTCTTGAGTCACACAGGTGGGAGGGGGAGGGGGACTGTGTGTGTTAGTAGAGGGTTAGTAAATATCCCTTGACGAAAAAATTCCCGATCTAGTCTTCCTCTTCTAACTCTTACGACAAGCAAGACAGCGAAGAAAATATCATAACAAAAGAACAGAGGAACGCCCATGCATGCGTAGTGTCAACAAAGGCTGTAAGAGACTGCTCCTTAAAATTCGTATTTCTGACGAATTCAGCGAGTCTACCAATCCCAGCCTGTGCAGACAACTATAGTAAGACCCAGTTATCAGCACAGCGGCATATTTTTTTTTTTTTACTTTTGGACTTGGTCATTTTTTGGGGATAAAACATCTGGTCCTACCACCCGATCCCTCTGAGCAAAGTTTTTCAAGTTTGCGCATGCGCAATGTGATAGTGTGACGTAGCAGTGACATCATTACCACTCCCCCTGACTGCAGTGTTGCCAACGTGCCCTATGCCCGCCGTTAAACGCTCCCGTTCGTTGGAAACGGCGGCAGTAGGTGACAGTGATGCTGACGACTTTCTTCTTGAAGACACGTCAAAGAAGAAGCAGAAACCTCAGAAGTCAGGGTCTCCAGCAGGGGCCACGGCTCCTCAAACCCCTTCAAATGGAGGACCTGTCAGTCCTGCTTTCTATAGGATTCCTTTGCATTTTGAGTCAAAATGGGATGAGACGTAATGGTTCGCCACGTACCCTGGAAGATCCCTCTCGACGATCTCGCCCTCTTCTCCCACAACTACTGGACATGGAACGCCGCATCAACCCGGTCTCCAAACGTCCATCCAACGAACTCATCGGCTGGTGGGTGGGCCCCCTCCCCCGGAAGGTGAATGTAGGACCAATTCACAACTGTCCTCTCGACCGATTTATCGGAACCCCGAAAATCTGTGGTCGCTGCCAATCGTGGAAACACCGCACCTGGGAGTGCACGAGGATGGTCGCCTGCGGTTTCTGCGCAGGTCCTCACGAAACAGTGGAATGCAAATCGAAAATTCAGAACAAAATCCCAGTTATTCCACGGTGTGTCAATTGCCATGGCAGTCACCACGCCTGGAATGCCAATTGCCCACAGCGTCCTGGCACTCACCCGGGGAAAACTTACCTTGTACCACCGCCCTCGTCTCTGCCGAAGCCCCTGTCAACCAAACCTCACTCCTATCCACCACCGCCTCTTCCATCCACCAAGGATTTCCCATTGATCTCCTCTCCTCTACCACCCCCTCCATCACCCCTACCACCCATCCTTTCTCCCCTCCCTCCCTCTCCCTACCGTTCTTGGAACAAGGTCGTTGCCGGCCCTGCCACACAGTCACCACCATCTCCTGCCCACCCGGACCCCCGCTGTCTCTCACCAGCACCACCACCTCTTACTCAACTGAACCCTCACCGTCCCTCTCCGTCGCTACCACCACCACCTGCCCAGTCGGGTCCTCGGCAATCCTCGCCGCCACCTCCAGCTCCTGTACAGGTACACCAAGTTAGTTCTATGGAAAAAATCACTCTTCGTCTGGATCGCCACTCCAAGCAACTCAACCTTCTCTCAGCCCAACTCGACTTGTTTGTGAAAACAATTGCGACATTGCAGAAGCAACAACAACTCATTCTGGACACCCTGACCCAACAGGGGCGCACTTTGCAAGCCCTGATGACCCGCCTCCTTCCATCTCCCGAGATGGAGGATCCATCCTCGCTCTCCCACTCCTCCCTCTCCATTTTTCTCAACAGAATTTGGTACCTCCTCTGGAGCCCTGTCTAGCCCCTCCGACTCATCTCACACCGGAGGCCGTTCCCTCCTCTTCTTACAATGGAACATCCAGGGACTTAGACCTCGCCGGACAGACCTCGCCTAGTTTGTGCTCTCCCATCAAGTAGATGTTGCTCTACTTCAGGAAACCATCACAGACGATGTTACTCCACTCCGCCTCTCTGGCTATACTGTTTACACCCTGCCTCGGTACCGTGGGCAGGCTCGTGGCCTCCTCACCCTTGTGCGTAACACCATTCCATCTGTTCGTCTCCCTTCACCTGACTCACATGGACCCCTGTCTGAATTACTTTCTGTCTCCCTTACTCTTGGTGACCGGACCCTTCGTGTAGTCAATGTTCATTTCAAGAGTGATTCTCTGGACCCCCAGGCTCTTCACGACCTCCATGATGGGGTTCCCACTATTGTTCTTGGCGACTTTAATGCCCGCCATCCCACTCTTACTCCGGATCATCCCACTCCATGTACCCTTAACGGATCACATCTCTCACAGTTTCTTAATGTGGATGATGATGTTCGCTTTCTTTGTCCTGACGATCCTACTCGCCTCCCCCATAGTTTTCTTGATGTTGGCTTACTATTGAACGGTCATACTTCCTTTCATCCTACCGTCTGCACCGAGCCTGCTCTGTATAGTGACCATCTTGCCGTTACTACCCATCTCAGGCTCTCCTTCTCTGCCCCGACATCAGCTCCTTATCGATCCATTCGCCTTCGTCTCACACAAGATGCTGTTCCTTCCTTTACCTTTCTACCTGGGCGGATTCCTATGTTGTCCCCCAGTCCCTTGACTCTTACAGCGCTGATTTTAATGATGCCGTGTATGACTCTGTCAATCGCGCTACCCCTCCACGCCCTCCCCGTCACCCCCAGAAGTGCCACCAACTACTGCTATCGTATCCCTGCCATGAGACATCTCCGGCAGGTAACCCGTGATCTGCACTCTGCCATACGGAGGTCTCGGTCTCCAGAGGACTGGGAAGACTTCAAAAATTGGTGATCCTTTGCAACTCAGGAGCGCCGTCGGATACGTGGGGCAGACTGGCTATCCTTCACGGGGTCTCTATCGTTCCAGTCGTCACCCTCTTATGTATGGAATCGGATTAATGCTATACGGGGTACTCGACGGAGGCCTCCTCCCCACCCTGACCCCGCCTCCCTTGCCTGCTCTTTAATGGAGGACTGGGCACGAGCTTCCTCCCCTGAGGCACTTCCAGATCCAATGCAGGAGGCAGTGCAGGCCCGCATCGATGCGTCTGAGCCTGTTGTTCGTGCTGCTCTTACCTCCCCTGCCCCCACTGATCATCCCATCGCACAGTTCGAGCTTGACAGTGCTCGTCGCTCTAGAAAAGACACCTCTCCTGGGGATGATCAGATAACCTACTCCGTCCTCAACGCCTGTACTAATATTCCTAACGGCCCCTTGCTTGCTCTCTACAATATGTCTTATGAACATGGGGTTCTCCCGTCTAACTGGAAAAATGCCACTATTATCCCCATCCCTAAGCCGGGAGATCCTGGGAAATATCGACCCATTAGTCTTACCTCCTGTGTTTGCAAAATGATGGAAAGGATACTCCATCGTCGCCTTCTTCACACCATAGGCGGCTTCCACAACTCCCTCAATGGCCGACAGAAGTTTTCCACTCAGGATATGCCGACGATGTCCTCCTCCAAACCCCTGGGTACCTCAGCATGCAGGAAGCCCTTGATCTGGTCTACAGAGAGTGTGATTCACTTGGTTTCCTTCTTTCAACTGCGAAAACAAAAGCCATGTGGCACGGTCGTGTTGTACCTCCACCCCTTCTCTTATCAGGAACGCCCTTGGACTGGGTTAATGAGACAAAATACCTGGGTGTGTATGTAACTCGCACACGTTGTCAGATCCCTGAAGTCCGCTATCTTCGAGACATATGCTTTCGGCGTCTCGCTCCCCTCTCTACCATGTGCAGGGGTTCCCTTGATGCCACCATCCCTGTATTTCTCACCATGTACAAGTCCATTGTCCGTTCCTGTGTCGTCTACGCCACCCCTGCCCTCGTCAACATTAGTCGGACTGCTGTCAACCGTCTCGAAGTTATCCAGAGGAAAGCTGCTCGTATCATCCTTGGGGCTTCTCAGTGGACACGCTCTACTTCTCTATATACCGAACTTGGTCTTTCCCCCTTACAGGATCGTGTCCAGGAGTTTTACCTAAAAACTGCCGTTTCCATTCTACGGGATCCTCGGGGCGACTATGTCCAAACCAACTTGACTCCTGCTGTCCGAGACCGACCTCCATCTAGAACAGCGCTTCTCAAACTATCTGATGTGGCGGACCGGCATGGTTTTTTTCAATGTGCCACGGACCGGCGAGCGAAGCGAGCCAATCCCGGGGCCTATAGGCCCCCCCCCCCCCCAGGAAAATCTTTTGAGATATTTCCTATTTCAGGGGCATTTTGAGACTATCTGTACTAAACATGAAGACATGATGTCTTATTCATTCTAAGGCCAATCATCATTGACGTAACAAGTCTTCCCAGTGTGCCAGGGACCAGTACCATATTTGTGCCATACAATTAATTGCTTACGATCAGAGAAAATATTATTTGAACATTCGTAGTAATATTATTTTATACAGGAAAAATATAATGAATATAAAAGTGGGTTGGGATGGGGTCCCAAATGACAAACACGCAGATACCCGTATGATGCTCTCTGTTCCACTTCTTGATGGTAACTAACCACTGACCTGTGACCTGACATCACAGACTGCTGATCCACACGTGTGGAACAGCAGGGTTGCCAGCTGTGTGACACCCTTCACGGCTGGCACGCATAGTAAAAAATCGGCCATTTCTTTTAATGGGATGCATCATGCATACATTTATTTTATCCGAAATTAAATAGCTACCATACTTAAAATGAAAAGATTTATGTTTTGGGTGGATATGGCGTAACTGGTGGCCGAGAAACGTGGCAATTCTGGCAACACAAGGTGATGCGCCCTATTGATATCCCCAGGTGTGGTTCCCACAGAGTCAAACGCCACATCATCATGAAGGTGTTGTTATACGTATTTCAGTTCGCTGTTTTGCTGTTCATTATATCGCATTCGTTAGTTGCATAGCAATGACTTTTAACATGAGTGAGTAAATGAAAAATATAGCCATAATAAATATAAAAACTACAATGAAAATGTAAAAAAAAAAAGACCGAGTCAGATGTCCCGGCAGTGTCACGTGGTGTGGAACGTGACTATCGTTTCTTTCTTTTCTGAAAACTCTCCGCGTACCGGCAGACGATGGCTCACGGACCGGCACCGGTCCGCGGACCACACTTTGAGTAGCACTGATCTAGAAGACAGTGGCGAGGGTCACTCATCCGAGCCCTTCAGGAACACGACCTCCTGCCTGATATTGTTGTCACCCCTGCTGTTGGTTCGTCTCCTCCCTGGCTGGATTTTCAACCTGAAGTGATTGCCCTCGGTGGACCGCTCCCGAAATCCCAGGTGAACCCTGTTATTCTCTGCAAATACCACCTCTCCAGGATCGCCCACTGGTCCCCAGGTAGGGTCGTCCTCTACACTGATGGTTCTGTTGACACCGCTACAGGTAGGGCCGGGGCTGGTGTCTACATCTCCCGTCCTCATGCCCCTGAGCCTATCAAACTGTCTCTCAGAGTTTCTGACGGGGCATCCTCCACTCAGGCTGAACTAATAGCCCTCCTTGCTGCCCTTCTCACTGAGGAAGAAGCAGATGCTTTCTGCCCCTTGCTTGACTGCTGCGATTCCAGGTCTGCTCTCGACGGGATCGCATTTGGATCAGGGGAAAATAAGGACCTCATCCTCATAATACGAGGGTTAACATCCACACTTCAGGATGCAGGCCGTCCTGTGACATTCCTATGGATACCCAGTCATGTCGGTATCTTGGGGAATGAGGCAGCAGATGGCCTTGCCAAGACAAGCTGCAACAAGGCCACACCTGACTACGTTGTTCCTCGAACGCTTTTACAGATTAGGACCCAAATTCGCCGCAAACAGAGAGAAGCTCGGGAAGTAGCCATCCCCCTGGACTCCCTGCCCACCTGGTACGATGTCCTCCGTAAACTTCCTGACCTCGCGTACGTCTATGGGGAAGGGTCGCGGAAAGGGGACGTGATTGCTGCCCGTATCATCATTGGGTATAACTTTGCTTGGGAGATTGGTATCCACGCATCCCCTGAGCAACGCTCTTGTGCATTATGCAGAAGACCCGACAGCAGCACCCTTATCCACTACCACCTGAGACGTCCCCACACACAACGCTTCCGTGACGCCTGCTGGAGCACCTCTCCACGACCCCCTGACGGAGACACGATGATCCTCCCCATACTGGCCAGATATTTTGTAAATAACATTGATTATGTGTTAAAGGAATATCCTTCCTTCCTTAGGCTTTAGTAAGCCCCTTTATAATAATTATACTGTATATATTTGTCACACTTGCCAGATGCTTCTGGTGTTATTGTACAGGGGTACCTAGTGACAGCACTAGGATCCCGCTTCCTCTATCAAGGAATAAACAATTGAAATTGAAATTGAAAATTGAATAATGGCAGGTTGAGGGAGAGGGCGATGTACTGTACAGAACTAAACAAATAATTTTTTGGAAATACATTGTTTTTAACATTCAGTGCCATAATATTCTGACTTCTACTGTTTAACTATAATCTGCCTACGCTACCGTTCACGGGATGAATATGGGTGCACAATAAACTAGCCGCTGTATGTGGCAAAATTCAAAAGCGGATCCCCGCCTTTTTTATTACATACTAGGAAACATCTCACACTCACACACACGTATAGATGATCAGTAAGGAGGAGCCTCGACCTGAGCCCTGACAGAACGTTACAGGTGTACTATTTCGTCAGGCCGCGGTTAGGAAGTATATGAGAGTGATTTTGGAAGTTATATTTATGTTCCATATAACATATTTATGGTTTATGTGTGTGTGTGTGTGTGTGTGTGTGTGTGTGTGTGTGTGTCTGTCTGTCTGTTTGTCTGTAATTATGTTTGCTTATGTTTGGTTAGTTATTAGTTGGAGTAAGTTGTCGTGGAGATTTTTCAGGTTAGGTTAGATTAGATTAGGTTAGGTTGTGTTAGATTAGGTTAGTTATTAGTTGGAGTAAGCTGGAGTTAAGATTTTTCTGGATATACAAAACACTAAAGTTATTATCCAGCGTAATCCTCCCACACACCCCAGCGAAATGATTCACAATGGAGACTGATTAATGAATGCTTGTGTTGTGATAATAATTCCTCTTATTGATTAACGAACTTTAAATAAAATGGAACAAGGTTGAGTGATGGTTGTTGATCTGATATAGAAATGTTAAGTGGTAGTAGATATAGTGTAAAATAAGTCATTGAGTGATACTGTAGTTGTGTAGTACCCAAGTTTGGTTCACTTGTATGTTACTGAGGAAATTATTCAATCAGGATTTTTTTACAAGGATGATTGGTGTACCTGAAGTTGATGATCGGTTTTTTTATTTTTTTTTTATTATTATAATGGTTGCCCCTCCTGTAATGAGAATGGCCAGGCCCAAGGGCCACCTAGGCGTGAATTTGTTTAAGGTGTTGAAGCTGTCGCCAACACAACAACCACACCCTGAGTTAATGAGCTGAGTGACCCAGTGTCAAGGAATAGTCCGTGGCCAACTGCACTGGCTAACCATTACCCCGTAACACGACGCGCGAATCGATTAACATCCAGGTCCCCAATTACTGTTGGGTAGATAGAGGTAAATGACGCAAAGGAACTTGCTCATTGTCTCACCCTGCCCGGAAATGGAACCCGGGTTCATTCGCCTGCGAGGCGAGCAAGCTGACAATTACACCGTGTCGCCAACGTACACACACACACACACACACCCACACACACACACACACACACACACGTCTCCTGAAGTAGATATGAGAGAGAGAGAGAGAGAGAGAGAGAGAGAGATCTAAGCAGCTTATTATCATCGTACACCAACAGGAAGCGACAGACAGACAGACAGACACGTCACAACCACCAAGTTTTTCTCAAATTAACATAATCTCTTGTCGTCGTGTCCGTGTGGCTGTCGTGTTTGTCAATCCAGCAATTTCTCTTCTTTCTTCTCTCTTGATTATTTCTTCTTTTATTTAATATTTTTGTTGATTTTCGTCTTCATTTCTTCATTTAAAATTTTCGTGATTTCTTTCCTTCCCTCTATCCTTCTTTCTTTCCTTCCCTCTATCCTTCTTTCTTTCCTCGCCATCCTCTTTATTTTCACCCTTCCATCATCTTTATCAGTTTTTCAATTTTCCCTGTCTCCTTACTCCCTTCCTTTTCCTATTCTCATCTTTCCTTCAACCTTCCCTCCTTCATAATTCCTCTCCATCTCTCCCTCTATTCCTTCCTTCATCACCATCATATAAAATCATACTCGCTTCCCCCCTCCCCTCCCTCCTCCCCCCAAAAAAAATATTCATCCCAACTTAAAAATTCACGTTTCCTGGCCACTGAGATCACCTACCCTGACCTTACCTTTACTTTGACCTGACCTGACCTCTCCCGAATGATGCCTTATACCTTATACCCAAAACGATATATACCCATACACCAAATGAAACTCGAAGAGACTGACTATAATGTGTGTGTGTGGATAATAATCTGTTATCATTCAATCAAAAGTTTATAAGGTTTTACAAAGTTGTTTTCATTTTAATGTGGACTGGAGACCCTGTATAATATAAGTTGACTAATACTATACTTATGAGTGGGAGTAAACACTAATTCACATCTCTCTCTCTCTCTCTCTCTCTCTCCAGTCTATTTCCCTCGTCTACTCTCTCAATAATATCTTTCTCTCAATCTACATCTCTCTCTCTCTCTCTCTTTCTCTCTCCCAGAATATCAACAGTGAGTAAATATAAATAACCACACGATTTTACAGAATAGGGATATATATGTGTTAGAGAGAGAGAGAGAGAGAGAAAGAGAGAGAGAGAGATAGAGAGAGAGAGAGAGAGAGAGATAAACTAACCATGGGACCTGATCTATCACTCATTTGAACCTAACCTAACCTAACCTCAACTATGCTTACAGAACCATTCCCCTCCGTTCCCCCCCCCCTCGGCCCCCCAGCCCTTGACTGTAGGAGGAATGGGCGAGATAGGGCAGGAAAGGTCAATTGGGTGAGTATACACAAGGTCAACAGAGGTCAGGAGCCAAGAAGTACAGATCTCCGTGGGTCATGGTGGTCATAGTATATAACTGTACTGTAGAAGGTATTGTTTCTCTCTCTCTCTCTCTCAGATAACCCCCAAGTTTGTTATGACTCTTCCTGGACAGTGTATTTTTATCTTCAAATAGGATATGTTATCGTGTATCTCTTGTTAGAACGAGGGAACAAATAATTTATTGAATAATGGCAGGTTGAGGGAGAAGGCGATGTACTGTACAGAACTAAACAAATAATTTTTTGGAAATACATTGTTTTTAACATTCAGTTCCATAATATTCTGACTTCTACTGTTTAACTATAATCTGCCTACGCTACCGTTCACGGGATGAATATGGGTGCACAATAAACTAGCCGCTGTATGTGGCAAAATTCAAAAGTGGATCCCCGCCTTTTTTATTACATACTAGGAAACATCTCACACTCACACACACGTATAGATGATCAGTAAGGAGGAGCCTCGACCTGAGCCCTGACAGAACGTTACGGGTGTGCTATTTCGTCAGGCCGCGGTTAGGAAGTATATGAGAGTGATTTTGGAAGTTATATTTATGTTCCATATAACATATTTATGGTTTATGTGTGTGTGTGTGTGTGTGTGTGTGTGTGTCTGTCTGTCTGTCTGTCTGTCTGTAATTAGGTTAGCTTATGTTTGGTTAGTTATTAGTTGGAGTAAGTTGTAGTGGAGATTTTTCAGGTTAGGTTAGATTAGATTAGGTTAGGTTGTGTTAGATTAGGTTAGTTATTAGTTGGAGTAAGCTGGAGTTAAGATTCTTCTGGATATACAAAACACTATAGTTATTATCCAGCGTAATCCTCCCACACACCCCAGCAAAATGATTCACAATGGAGACTGATTAATGAATGCTTGTGTTGTGATAATAATTCCTCTTATTGATTAACGAACTTTAAATAAAATGGAACAAGGCTGAGTGATGGTTGTTGAAGTGATATAGAAATGTTAAGTGGTAGTAGATATAGTGTAAAATAAGTCATTGAGTGATACTGTAGTTGTGTAGTACCCAAGTTTGGTTCACTTGTATGTTACTGAGGAAATTATTCAATCAGGATTTTTTTACAAGGATGATTGGTGTACCTGAAGTTGATGATCGTTTTTTTCTTTTTCTTTTTTATTATTGTAATGGTTGCCCCTCCTGTAATGAGAATGGCCAGGCCCAAGGGCCACCTAGGCATGAATTTGTTTAAGGTGTTGAAGCTGTCGCCAACACAACAACCACACCCTGAGTTAATGAGCTGAGTGACCCAGTGTCAAGGAATAGTCCGTGGCCAACTGCACTGGCTAACCATTACCCCGTAACACGACGCGCGAATCGATTAACATCCAGGTCCCCAATTACTGTTGGGTAGATAGAGGTAAATGACGCAAAGGAACTTGCTCATGGTCTCACCCTGCCCGGAAATGGAACCCGGGTTCATTCGCTTGCGAGGCGAGCAAGCTGACAATTACACCGTGTGTCACCAAAGTACACACACACACACACACACACACACACACACACACACACACACGTCTCCTGAAGTAGATATGAGAGAGAGAGAGAGAGAGAGAGAGAGAGAGAGAGAGAGAGAGAGAGAGAGAGAGAGAGAGATCTAATCAGCTTATTATCATCCTACACCAACAGGAAGCGACAGACAGACACGTCACAACCACCAAGTTTTTCTCAAATTAACATAATCTCTTGTCGTCGTGTCCGTGTGGCTGTCGTGTTTGTCAATCCAGCAATTTCTCTTCTTTCTTCTCTCTTGATTATTTCTTCTTTTATTTAATTTTTTTGTTGATTTTCGTCTTCATTTCTTCATTTAAAATTTTCGTGATTTCTTTCCTTCCCTCTATCCTTCTTTCTTTCCTTCCCTCTATCCTTCGTTCTTTCCTCGCCATCCTCTTTATTTTCACCCTTCCATCATCTTTATCAGTTTTTCAATTTTCCCTGTCTCCTTCCTCCCTTCCTTTTCCTATTCTCATCTTTCCTTAACCTTCCCTCCTTCATAATTAATCTCCATCTCTCCCTCTATTCCTTCCTTCATCACCATCATATAAAATCATACTCGCTTCCCCCCCTCCCCTCCCTTTCGTCCCCCCCAAAAAAAATATTCATCCCAACTTAAAAATTCACGTTTCCTGGCCACTGAGATCACCTACCCTGACCTTACCTTTACTTTGACCTGACCTGACCTCTCCCGAATGATGCCTTATAATTATAATTCAAACGATATAGTACCCACACACCAAATGAAATCCTGAAGGAGACTTGACTATAATGATAATCTGAATTTTATGAATCTATAATAAGTTGACTACTAATATACTTATGAGTGGGAGTAAACACTAATTCACATCTCTCTCCAGTCTATTTCCCTGCTCCGCCTCTCAATAATATCATTCTTCTCAATTCACATCTCTCTCTTCTCTCTTTCTCTCCCGGAATATCAACAGTGAGTAAATATAAATAACCACAATGATTTTACAGAATAGGGATATATATGTAAGTAGAGAGAGAGAGAGAGAGAGAGAGAGAGAGAGAGAGAGAGAGAGAGAGATAAACCAACCATGGGACCTGATCTATCACTCATTTGAACCTAACCTTACCTAACCTCAACTATGCTTACAGAACCATTCCCCTCCGTTCCCCTCCCCCCTCGGCCCCAGAGCCCTTGACTGTAGGAGGAATGGGCGAGAGAGGGCAGGAAAGGTCAACTGGGTGAGTATACACAAGGTCAACAGAGGTCAGGAGCCAAGAGGTACAGATCTCCGTGGGTCATGGTGGTCATACTATATAACTGTACTGTAGAAGGCATTGTTTCTCTCTCTCTCTCTCTCAGATAACCCCCAAGTTTGTTATGACTCTTCCTGGACAGTGTATTTTTATCTTCAAATAGGATATGTTATCGTGTATCTCTTGTTAGAACGAGGGAACAAATAATTTATTGAATAATGGCAGGCTGAGGGAGAGGGCGATGTACTGTACAGAACTAAACAAATAATGTTTTGAAAATACATTGTTTTTAACATTCAGTGCCATAATATTCTGACTTCTACTGTTTAACTATAATCTGCCTACGCTACCGTTCACGGGATGAATATGGGTGCACAATAAACTAGCCGCTGTATGTGGCAAAATTCAAAAGCGGATCCCCGCCTTTTTATTACATACTAGGAAACATCTCACACTCACACACACGTATAGATGATCAGTAAGGAGGAGCCTCGACCTGAGCCCTGACAGAACGTTACAGGTGTACTATTTCGTCAGGCCGCGGTTAGGAAGTATATGAGAGTGATTTTGGAAGTTATATTTATGTTCCATATAACATATTTATGGTTTATGTGTGTGTGTGTGTGTCTGTAATTATGTTAGCTTATGTTTGGTTAGTTATTAGTTGGAGTAAGTTGTAGTGGGGATTTTTCAGGTTATGCTGCTCTAACTTAACCTAGCTTAACTTAACCTAACTACCACCATCATCACCACCATTACTATCAGCACCAGCATCACCAACACTCGTTACCACCACCATCACCAACACTCATCATCAACTTACCATACACGGTGAGGTCGACAAGAGCGAACAGTGTTGGGGACACCTCGAAGTCCACCCGACACCTGTACCTGCCCGTGTCACGACCTTGTAGGGGGTCAAAGGTCAAGTGAGCACCTGTAGCAACTGACCTGACCCGACCTTTGACCCCGGGATCCCCGTACTCCTGCTGTTCCCCGCCCTCTCGTAGGTCAAGACTGTGGGAGGAGAGACAGTCGTTTTGCAGGTCAGGTTAAATCAGGTTAGCTTAGGTTAGGGGCCCATTAGGACTAGGGCCTAAACGGACTGGGGCCCATTTGACATGTAATAAGTTATCATTATACATCCACAACTTAAGAATGTTTATTATTATGGATTATTTCTCAAGAATTCCTTCTTCTTCTCTTCTCCCTCCTGCTTTATCCTCTTCTTATTCCTCCCTTACTCTATCCCTTCCCTCCCCCTCCCTCCCCCCTCCTCCACGTCACCCCCTTCTCCCTCCCTCACCCCTCACTAGACACGCTGTCATTTAACTTGGGCCAAAAAGTTTGTTTTCACTTCTGTTGGACGAGTTAAAGGGTATAATAAGAGACTAATGTTTCTTAAGTGTGTGTGTGTAATAATAATAAATAATAATAATAATTAACGGTTTATTGAAAAATTTCTGCAGCCCGAAGGCTGAAAATATACATTGGACATAAATGACTTATTACATACATTGGTGGTTTAACAAAAGCCTTCATTAGAGAAAGGTAAAGGAACATACAGTGAACATTCAGATTAATGTAGGTGTTGAACAGCAAACATGTAGTGTAGTAACTCTCTCCCAGATGGTGTTAGGAGGGACCTGATGTGGTGAAGTAATTCCCTCACAGATGGTGTTATGAGGGGCCTCACGTGTAGTAATTCCCTCACAGATGGTGTTATGAGGGGCCTCACGTGGTGTAGTAGTTCCCTCATAGATGGTGTTACGAGGGGCCTCACGTGGTGTAGTAACTCCCTCACAGATGGTGTTATGAGGGGCATCACGTGGTGTACGAATTCCCTCACAGATGGTGTTATGAGGGACCTGACGTGGTGTAGTAATTCCCTCACAGATGGTGTTATGAGGGGCCTGACGTGGTGTAGTAATTCCCTCACAGATGGTGTTATGAGGGGCATCACGTGGTGTAGTAATTCCCTCACAGATGGTGTTATGAGGGGCCTGACGTGGTGTAGAATTCCCTCACAGATGGTGTTATGAGGGGCCTGACGTGGTGTAGTAATTCCCTCACAGATGGTGTTATGAGTGGCCTCACGTGGTGTAGTAATTCCTTCACAGATGGTGT
>NW_024739891.1:0-6022 GCF_018991925.1 Homarus americanus | reverse complement strand
TGAACAGAAATTTGTATCATAAAAAATGGGAAATATCGACTTTCCGGGAAAGTTTCTTAGATAACCAACTTTCCCGAAAATAGATTATCATAGAAAACGGGAAATTTGTATCGTAAAAAATGGGAAATATCGACTTTCCGGGAAAGTTGGTTAGATAACCAAATTTGCCGAAAATAGATTATCATAGACAACGGGAAATTTGTATCATAAAAAAATGGAAATATCTACTTTCCGCGAAAGTTGGTTAGATAAACAACTTTCCCGAAAATAGATTATCATAGAAAACGGGAAATTTGTATCATAAAAAATGGGAAATATCTACTTTCCGGGAAAGTTGGTTAGATAACCAAATTTGGCGAAAATAGATTATCATAGAAAACGGAAATTTGTATCATAAAAAATGGGAAATATCTACTTTCCGCGAAAGTTGGTTAGATAAACAACTTTCCCGAAAAATAGATTATCATAGAAAACGGAAATTTGTATCATAAAAAATAAAAACATCTACTTTTCCGGGGAAAGTTAGTTAGATAACCAAATTTGCCGAAAATAGATTATCATAGAAAACGGGAAATTTGTATCATAAAAAATGGGAAATATCTACTTTCCGGGAAAGTTGGTTAGATAACCAAATTTGCCGAAAATAGATTATCATAGAAAACGGGAAATTTGTATCATAAAAATGGGAAATATCTACTTTCCGGGAAAGTTGGCTAGATAACCAAATTTGCCGAAAAATAGATTATCATAGAAAACGGGAAATTTGTATCATAAAAAATGGGAAATATCTACTTTCCGGGAAAGTTGGTTAGATAACCAAATTTGCCGAAAATAAATTATCATAGAAAACGGGAAATTTGTATCATAAAAAATGGGAAATATCTACTTTCCGCGAAAGAATAGATTACCAAATTTGCCGAAAATAGATTATCATAGAAAACGGAAATTTTGTATCATAAAAAATGAAATATTCTACTTCATAGAAAGTTTTCTAGATGTGCAAACCAATCCTTTCCCGAAAATGATTATCATAGAAAACGGGAAATTTGTATCATAAAATGGGAAATATCGACTTCCCGGGAAAGTTGAAAGTTTGATAACCAAATTTTGCTGAAAATAGATTATCATAGAAAACGGGAAATTTGTATCATAAAAAATGGGAAATATCTACTTTCCGCGAAAGTTTCTTAGATAACCAACTTTCCCGAAAAAAGATTATAATAGAAAACGGGAAGTTTGTATCATAAAAAATGGGAAATATCGACTTTCCGGGAAAGTTGGTTAGATAATCAAATTTGCCGAAAATAGATTATCATAGAAAACGGGAAATTTGTATCATAGAAAATGGGAAATATCTACTTTCCGCGAAAGTTTCTTAGATCAGATTTGTAATAATTATCTAAAAACGGAAATTGTATATGAAATGGAATATCGACTTTCCGGAAGTTGGTTAGATTACCAAATTTGCCGAAAATAGATTATCATAGAAACAGGAAATTTGTATCATAAAAATGAAATATCTACTTTCCGGGAAAGTTAGTTAGTTACCAAATTTTCGAAAATAGATTATCTTAGAAACAGGAAATTGTATCATAAAAAATGGAAATATCTACTTTCCGGGAAAGGTTGGTTAAGATACAAATTTGCCGATAGATTATCATAGAAAGCAAATTTGTATCATAAAAATGAAATATCTACTTTCGCAAAGTTTTTGAATAACAACTTTCCAAATTTGATTATCATGAAAACCAGGAAATTTGTAGCATCATAAAAAAATGGGGAAATATCGACTTTCCTGAGGTTCTTAGATAACCTTTCGAAATTGATTATCATAGAAACAGGAAATTTGTATCATAAAAAAATGGAAATATCAAATTTTCAGGAAGTTTCTAGATAACCAACTTTCGAAAATAGATTATCATAGAAATTTGTATCATAAAAATGGAAATATCGACTTTCCGGTTGGTTTAGATAATAAATTGCCGAAAATAGATTATCATAGAAACAGGAAATTTGTATCATAAAATGGGAAATATACTTTCCGGAAGTTGGTTGAATTACTAAATTTGCCAATTGGTTTTCATAAGCAAATTTGTATATAAAAATAGAATATACCGGGAAAGTTGGTTGATTAAATTGCCAATAGATATCATAGAAAACGGAAATTTGTATCATAAAAATGGGAAATATCTACTTTCCGGGAAAGTTGGTTAGACAAATTTGCCAATAGATATCATAAAACGAGGAAATTTATCATAAAAATGAAATATATCTTTTCCAGAGATTGGTTAGATTACAAATTTTGCGAAAATAATTATCATAAGTACAGGAAATTTGTATCATAAAAATGGAAATATCTACTTTCCGGGAAAGTTGGTTAGATAACTGAATTTGCCGAAAATAGATTATCATAGAAACGAAATTGTATCATAAAAATGGAAATGTCTACTTTCCGGAAAGTTAGTTAGATTACCAAATTTGCCGAAAATGAATTATCATAGAAACACTGAAATTTGTATCATAAAATGGGAAATATCTACTTTCCGCGAAGTTTTGTATATAATAACAAAATGAACTATCATAGAAAACAGGAAATTTGTATCATAAAAATGGGAAATATCTACTTTCATAAAGTTTCTTAAATAACCAACTTTCGAAATAAGATTATCATAGAAACGGGAAATTTGTATCATAAAATGGGAAATATCTACTTTCCGCGAAAGTTTCTTAAGATAACAACTTTCCAATAGATTATCACAAACAGGAAATTTGTATCATAAAAATGGAAATATCTACTTTCCGCGAAAGTTTCTTAGATAACACTTTCCCGAAATTGATTATCATAGAAAACAGAAATTTATATCATAAAATAGAAATATCGACTTTCCGGGAAAGTTTCTTAGATAATAACTTTCGAAAATAGATTTATCATAGAAAACTTGGGAAATTTATGTCATAAAAATGGGAAATATTGACTTTCCGGAAAGTTGGTTAGATAACAAATTTGAAATGGTATCATAAAACAGGAAATTGTATCATAAAAATGAAATCTACTTTTCCGGGAAAGTTGGATTAGACATAATTTTCGAAATATTATCATAAAGCAGTTGTTATCATAAAAAAATGAGTATCACTTTCGGGAAAGTTAGTTAGATTACAAATTTATAAATAGATTATCATAAAACAGGAAATTTGTATCATAAAAATGGGAAATATCTACTTTCCGGGAAAGTTGGTTAGATAACCAAATTTGCGAAAATGGATTATCGTAAAATTGGAAATTTGTATCATAAAATGAAATATCTACTTTCCTGGAAAGTTAGTTAGATTACCAAATTTGCCGTGGGTTGTGAAAAACAGGAAATTGTATCGTAAAATAGAAATATCACTTTCGCAGTTTAGATAACCAACTTTCCCAAAAATTGATTATCATAGAAACAGGAAATTTGTATCATAAAAATTGGGAAATATCTGGCTTTCCGGGAAGGTTTCTTAGATAACCAACTTTCCGAAAATGATTATCATAAAACAGGAAATTTGTATCATAAAAATGAGAAATATCTGCTCAGGAAGTTGGTTAGATTACAAATTGCCGAAATAGATTATCTGAAAACAGGAAATTTGTATCTCAAAAATGGAAATATCACTTTCCAGAGGAACAGACTGGTAACTAAATTGCCAAAATAGATTATCGCTAAACAAAGTATATCATAAAAATGGGAAATATCTACTTTCCGGGAAGTTAGTTAGATTACCAAATTTGCGAAAATAGATTATCTTTGGCAGAAATTTGTATCATAAAAATGGGAAATATCTACTTTCCATGAGGGATTCTTAGAACCTTAACTTTCCGGAAATGAGTTATCATAGAAACGGGAAATTTGTATCATAAAAATGGAAATATCTACTTTCATGAAATTCTTTATAACCAACTTCCGAAATTGGTTATCATAAAGGTTGGAAGTTGTATCATATAAAAATGGGGAATATATCTACTTTTTCCGGAAAGTTGTTGGATAACTAATTTGCCGAAATAGTTATATATAAAGCAGAAATTTGTATCAAAAATGGGAATATCATTTCAGGAAAGTTGGTTAGATACAAATTTGCGAAAATAGATTATCATAGAAACAGGGAGTTTGTGTCATAAAATGGGAAATATCTACTTTCCGGAAGTTTGTTGGATTACAAATTTGCGAAAATTGATTATCGAAAACGGGAAATTGTGTCATAAAAAATGAAATATCTACTTTCAGGAGAGTTGGTTAGATTACCAAATTTGCCGAAATAGATTATCATAGAAAACAGAAATTGTATCATAAAAATGGAAATATATACTTTCCGAGAAAGTTTGTTAGATATCCATTTTTTGAAATTGATTATCATAAGAAAGGAAATTTGTATAATTAAAATGGAAATATAAACCGGGAAAGTTTGTTGAATATTCAAATTTCCGGAAATAGATTATCATAAAACGGGAAATTTGTATCATAAAAATTGGAAATATCTACTTTCCGGGAAAGTTGGTTAGATTACCAAATTTTAAGGTAGATTATCATAAACGGAAATTTGTATCAAAAATGAAATATCTACTTTCCGGGAAAGTTGGTTAGATTATAGTGCGGAAATAGATTATCATAGAAAACGGAAATTTGTATCTTAAAAATGAAATATCTACTTTCAGGAGGTTTGTTGAATAACCAAATTTGCCGAAAATGAATATCATGATAAGAAATTGTATCATAAAAATGGGAAATATCTACTTTCAGGAAAGTTTGTTAGATATAAGTTTGCCGAAAATTAAATTATCTGAAAGCGAAATTTATCATAAAAAATGGGAAATATCTACTTTCAGGGAAAGTTTGAATAACCAACTTTCGAAAATAGATTATCATAGAAAACGGGAAATTTGTATACGTAAAAATAGAAATATCTGACTTTCGGGAAAAGTTGGTTTAGATAACCAAATTTGCTAAAATAGATTATCATGAAACGGAAATTTGTATCATAAAAAATGAAAATACTTTCACGCGAAAGTTTTATTAGATAATAACACCGAAAATAGATTATCACTGAAAACGGGGAAATTTGCTTATCGCAAAAAATAGGAAATATCGACTTTCCGGGAAAGGTTAGTTAGATAATAACTTTCCGAAAAATATAATTATCATAAAACAGAAATTTGTATCATAAAATAGAAATATCTACTTTTGGGAAAGTTGGTTGAATATTAAATTTGCCGAAAATAGATTATCATGAAAAGCATGGGAAATTTGTATCATAAAAAAAATGGGAAATATCTACTTTCGCGAAAGTTTCTTAGACTTAGCTTTTTCCGAAAGTAGTTATCTAGAAAACGCGAAGTTTGTATCATAAAAATGAAAATATCGACTTGGGGAAAGTTTCTTAGATAACCAACTTTCCGAAAATGATTATCATAGAAACAGGAAATTTGTATCTAAAAATAGAAATATCTACTTGGAGAGGGTTCAGTTAGATAACAAATTTGCCGAAATAGATTATCATAGAAGCAGGAAATTTGTATCGCAAAAATGAAATATGTACTTTCCGCGAAAGTTTCTTAGATAACCAACTTTCGAAAATTGATTATCATAGAAACCTTGAGAAATTGTATCATAAAAAATGAAATATCGACTTTCCAGGAAAGTTTCTTGAATAACAAATTTGAAAATGAATTATCATAAAGAAACCCAGGAAATTTATTATCATAGAAATGCAAAATCTCCCTTTCAGGAAAGTTGGTTAGATAACCAAATTTGCCAAAAATAGATTATCATAGAAACGGGAAATTTGTATCTATATAAAAATGGGAAATATCTAACAAGGAGAAAGTTGAGTTAGATTACCAAATTGCCGTGAATTATCATAAAACTTAGGAAATTTGTATCATAAAAATAGAAATATCTACTTTCACGCGAAAGTTTCTTATATAACCAACTTTCCGAAAATAGATTATCATAGAAAACAACAGGAAATTTGTATCATAAAAAAAAAAAAAAAA
>NW_024739890.1:0-8338 GCF_018991925.1 Homarus americanus | reverse complement strand
AGATAACACCACAACAATAACACCACAACTGTAACACCATTGCAACAACACTATCACCACTACAATAACACTAGTACAATAACACCACAACTGTAATACCACTACAACAACAATAACACCACTACAATAACACCACAACTGTAACACCACTACAATAACACCACAACTGTAACACCATTGCAACAACACTATCACCACTACAATAGCACCACTACAATAACACTACTGCAATAACACCACTACAATAACACCACAACTGTAACATCACTACAACAACAATATCACCACCAATGTAACACCACTGCAACAACAATATCACCACTACAATAACACCCCTACAATAATACCACAACTGTAACACCACTACAACAACAATAACACCATAACAATAACACCACAACTGTAACACCACTACAACAATAACACCATAACAATAACACCACAACTGTAACACCACTACAACAACAATAACACACCATAAATAATAAATATCACACCGTAACAAATAATTCACTACAAATAAATAATAACACCACAATAGTAACACCACTACAATAGCACTACCACAATAACACCACTACAATAACACCACTACAATAACACCACAACTGTAACACAACTACAACAACAGTAACACCATAACAATAACACCACAACTGTAACACCACTACAACTACAATAACACCATAACAATAACACCACAACTGTAACACAACTACAACTACAATAACACCATAACAATAACACCACAACTGTAACACCACTACAACAACAATTACACCATAATAATAACACCACAAATGTAACACCACTACAACAACAATAACACCATAACAATAACACCACAACTGTAACACCACTACAACAACAATAACACCATAACAATAACACCACAACTGTAACACAACTACAACTACAATAACACCATAACAATAACACCACAACTGTAACACCACTACAACGACAATAACACCACAACTGTAACACCACAACTGTAACACCACTACAGCAACAATAACACCATAACAGTAACACCACAACTGTAACACCACAACTGTAACACCACTACAACAACAATAACACCATAACAGTAACACCACAACTGTAACACCACTACAGCAACAATAAGACCACAACTGTAACACCACTACAACAACAATAACACCATAACAATAACACCACAACTGTAACACCACTACAGCAACAATAACACCACAACTGTAACACCATTGCAACAACAATATCACGACTACAATAACACTTCAATTCCACCACAATAATAACACCACTACACCACCACCATAAAGGTGTTCCAACCTGTTTATAATTTTATCACCACACCTGGTAGCAGATCTGTGAACGATTATTATTATTATTAATATTATTGGTTTGTACACCAAATTATCACTATGGCTCGTCTTGAAAATTTTATGAGAGTATCAGAGTTCCACCAAGAGGCAATGGCTGAGGTGCCCATTCCTCAGGTGAGTCTGGGCCAACATGTGAAGCATATTGGTGGTAATTCGTCATCGAATATGTATGAACTTGTCCATGAAGGCAAATAAGCACTGTGTAAAATAGGCACTAGTCTTTCGGAGGTGTCCCGAGAATGTGATTGTTTACACATCGCCAGCAATGACGGTGCGAGGCAGGCACCCTCATCTTCTGTTGGCTTTTGTCGGCTCCCCATGTTTATAATGGGAATAGTGCCCCGGGAGTATAAATGATGAAACCACTTTCGCTAATGAAAATCCCTACTCGAGGTATATCTGGCTGTCGCTTTACGGTTAAAAAAACTTCACTCAGAGCCATAATTCACAACAATTTTACAAAGTCCATCGTTGTTGACTACTGCTCGTGTATTTGGACATCGCTTTACATTTGATTCATTTTGGTATGCGGCCCCCTTTGGAGGCAATACTACCCTGTAAATAAAGAACAACAGACCGCAGGCGTGTCAGGAGGCTTGTGTAACGGGCTGCCTTGTAATTACATCGGCGACGTGTACTCTCCTCGGCACAGACGATGAAGCAAACATTCAGGTCTCCACACTTGCCACCGGTTTATAGGCTTTGGCAAGGCGATGCTCGGTTTGATACAGAGTTCGAACCCAATTCAGGTGGATTCCATTTGATAGACTCACAAAGTTAACTGGCCAAAATAAAACCCCTGTTATAGAAAAACCGGTGGAACATGCTAGAAGGGGGAAAGTAGATGAGGCCATTGGTATACTCGCAAAGTTTGTTGACCATCATAAAACCCGTGTTATAGAAGCACCGGTGGAACGTGCTGGAAAGGGAGAAGTTGAGCAGGATGCTGAAGAAAAGGGAGACGAAGAGGAGGACATTGAAGAAAAGGGAGAAGTAGAGGAGGACATTGAAGAAAAGGGAGAAGAGAAGGATATTGAAGAAAAGGGAGAAGTAGAGGAGGACATTGAAGAAAAGGGAGAAGTAGAGGAGGACATTGAAGAAAAGGGAGACGAAAGGAAGAAGTACCGGTGGCTCAGAAAAGGGTTACATAACAGTATCTATTGGAAATGGACGAAAAACCTCCTCTGTGACGTCTTCCACAAGCTCCCAACAGTTGTGCTTGTGTTTAACACCATCCTTTGTTTGTTGGCCGAGGTGATAGACGAAACAGGATATTATCTCTTACCGTACCCTCTACAGGATAAAAACAATAACTGAAGGCTCTTTGTCAGGAGAACAAGAACCAATTACTCGACTTGTTGTTACACATAAGGTACCAGTTTGACGTCCCCCAACCCGACCTTCTCAACTGTGGCGCCGTCCACCTTATGTGGCGTCGCTTTATACCGTGGCCTTGAGGGCGTCTTTGTGAATTGTTTTTGTTGTTTTTGTTTTTTGTTATTCAAGCTTTCATTAAAGTTCTTATTATTATTATTATTATTATTATTATCTTTTATCTATCTTAGTTTAGCTTCTATCTATATCAGTTTAGCCTTTATCTATGTCAGTCTATCCTCTACCTATCAGTCTATCTGTCTATCTCAGTCTATCCTCTACCTATCAGTCTGTCTCGGTCTATCCTCTATCTATCAAGTATCCAAATCAGATCAATTAGTTTACCCTCAGGTGTGTTAATTAAGGACCAAGTGTTTCAGTACAGGTAATCTCAACCTCAGGTGTTGTTTATTTTGCACAGGTATTTAAAACACCTTTGGCCTCCAGCATATAAATTATTTCTATTACAATTTATATAGTTGCAACTCTTAATAAACCGTTTATTATTATTATTATTACACACACCCACACACCCACACACACACACACACCACAGACACACACACACACTAACGAAGGTACAGTCATATATATACACCACTACAATAATATCACCAATACAGTAACACCACAACTGTAACACAACAACAACAATATCACCACTGCAATAACACCGCTACAATAACACCACAACAATAACACCACTACAATAACACCACAACAATAACACCACAACAATAACACCGCTAAAATAACACCACTACAATAACACCACAGCAATAACACCACTACAATAATACCACAACTGTAACACCACAACAATAACAACACGACAATAACACCACAATAATAACACCACAACAATATCACCACTACAGTAACACCGCTGCAATAACCGCCAAAACAATAATAACAACACGACAATAACGCCACAACAACCTTTACAATACGAAAACACCTACCACAACAAGAACACCTGCTACAATAACACTACAAAAAAATAACTACTATAATACCACCACAGCAATAACGCCACAACATTAACGCAACTATAATAACAACCTGTTGTAACACCACAACAACAACACCACAACTATAACACCACTGCAGTACCACCACTACACTGACACCACAACAATAACACCACAACTGTAACACCACTACAATACCACCACAACAATAACACCACTATAATAACAACACAAGTGTAACACCACTACAATAACACCACTAAAATAACACCACAACTGTAATACCACTACAACAACAATAACACCACAACTGTAACACCACTAGAACAACAATAACACCACTACAATAACACCACAACTGTAACACCACTATAACCAGCAATAACACCTGGCCTGTAACACCACACTACAACAACAATAACACCACTACCAATAACGCCTGGCTGCGCCCAGCTTGCCGCTAAGATAACACCACAACAATAACACCACTACAATAACAACAAAAGTGTAACACCACTATCCATAACACCACTACAATAACACCAGTGCAATAACACCTGACTGCCAATACCCACTACAACAACAATGCTGCCACTACAATAACGCACCACAACTGGCAACACGCACTACAATAACGCACAACTGTAACACCATTGCAACAACACTATCACCACTACAATAGCACCACTACAATAACACTACTGCAATAACACCACTACAATAACACCACAACTGTAACATCACTACAACAACAATATCACCACCAATGTAACACCACTGCAACAACAATATCACCACTACAATAACACCCCTACAATAATACCACAACTGTAACACCACTACAACAACAATAACACCATAACAATAACACCACAACTGTAACACCACTACAACAACAATAACACCATAACAATAACACCACAACTGTAACACCACTACAACAACAATAACACCACAATAATAACACCACAACAATAACACCACCACAATAGCACTGCAATAGCACCCACTACCGGCAACACCACAGCTGTAACCTGCTTTCACAACAACGGTAACACCGCCAACAATAACACCTGGCTGGCAACACCACTACAGCTGCACAATAACACCACTTAACAATAGCACCACAACTGTAGCTTACAACTTCTGTGTACCAATAATAACACCATAACAATAACGCAACTGCCAACGCCACTACAACAACAAGTTACGCGCAATAATAGCACCTGCGTCGCCGACACCACTACAGCAACAATAACACCGCCAACAATAACACCTGAAGCAACACCACTACCGGCAACAATAACACCATAACAATAACACCACAACTGTAACACAACTACAACTACAATAACACCATAACAATAACACCACAACTGTAACACAACTACAACTACAATAACACCATAACAATAACACCACAACTGTAACACCACTACAACGACAATAACACCACAACTGTAACACCACAACTGTAACACCACTACAGCAACAATAACACCATAACAGTAACACCACAACAATAAGACCACAACTGTAACACCACTACAACAACAATAACACCATAACAATAACACCACAACTGTAACACCACTACAGCAACAATAACACCACAACTGTAACACCATTGCAACAACAATATCACGACTACAATAACACTTCAATTCCACCACAATAATAACACCACTACACCACCACCAAAAAGGTGTTCCAACCTGTTTATAATTTTATCACCACACCTGGTAGCAGATCTGTGAACGATTATTATTATTATTAATATTATTGGTTTGTACACCAAATTATCACTATGGCTCGTCTTGAAAATTTTATGAGAGTATCAGAGTTCCACCAAGAGGCAATGACTGAGGTGCCCATTCCTCAGGTGAGTCTGGGCCAACATGTGAAGTATATTGGCGGTAATTCGTCATCGAATATGTATGAACTTGTCCATGAAGGCAAATAAGCACTGTGTAAAATAGGCACTAGTCTTTCGGAGGTGTCCCGAGAATGTGATTGTTTACACATCGCCAACGGTGCGGGCGGAGCGCCTCATCTTCTGTTAAAACTTGTCGGCCTCCCCATGTTTATAATGGAATAGTGCCCCGGGGTTTGTCTAAAGGATATAAATAGTGAGCATCCACTCGCTAATGAAAAATCTCTACTCGAGGTATATCTGGCTGTCGCTTTACAGTTAAAAGAACTTCACTCCAGAGCCATAATTCACAACAATTTACAAGAAAAGTCCATCGTTGTTGACTACTGCTCGGTATATTTGGACATCAATATACATTTGATTCATTTTGAGTATGCGACCCCACTAGGAGGCCGTCTACACTACCCTGAAATGAGACAACAGGACCACCCGAACGTCATCAGAGGCTTGTATAACGGGCTGCCTTGTAATTACATCGGTGACGTGTACTCCCTCGGCTGGACGATGAAGCAAACATTCGACAGGGTCCTCCACACTTACTCCACACCGGTTTATAAACTTTGTAAGGCGATGCTCGAGTTTGATACTGAGTTCAGACCCAATTTAGATCAGGTCATTGATAGACTCACAAAGTTAACTGGCCAAAATAAAACCCCTGTTATAGAAAAACCGGTGGAACATGCTGGAAGGGGGAAAGTAGATGAGGCCATTGGTATACTCGCAAAGTTTGTTGACCATCATAAAACCCGTGTTATAGAAGCACCGGTGGAACGTGCTGGAAAGGGAGAAGTTGAGCAGGATGCTGAAGAAAAGGGAGAAGCAATGGAGGATGCTGAAGAAAAGGGAGAAGCAATGGAGGATGCTGAAGAAAAGGGAGAAGAAGAGGAGGACATTGAAGAAAAGGGAGAAGTAGAGGAGGACATTGAAGAAAAGGGAGAAGAGAAGGATATTGAAGAAAAGGGAGAAGTAGAGGAGGACATTGAAGAAAAGGGAGAAGTAGAGGAGGACATTGAAGAAAAGGGAGAAGTAGAGGAGGACATTGAAGAAAAGGAAGACGAAAGGAAGAAGTACCGGTGGCTCAGAAAAGGGTTACATAACAGTATCTATTGGAAATGGACGAAAAACCTCCTCTGTGACGTCTTCCACAAGCTCCCAACAGTTGTGCTTGTGTTGCTTACCATCAGCACATTTGTGTTTGAGGTGATAGACGAACAGGATGTATGTCACTACACCAATACCCTCCTACAGGATAAAAACAATAGAGAATACTTCATCAGGAGAACCGGGAACCAATTCCTCGACTTGTTACACATAAGGTACCAGTTTGACGTCCCCCAGCCCGACCTTCTCAACTGTGGCGCCGTCCACCTTATGTGGCGTCGCTTTATACCGTGGCCTTGAGGGCGTCTTTGTGAATTGTTTTTGTTGTTTTTGTTTTTTGTTATTCAAGTTTTCATTAAAGTTCTTATTATTATTATTATTATCTTTTATCTATCTTAGTTTAGCTTCTATCTATATCAGTTTAGCCTTTATCTATGTCAGTCTATCCTCTACCTATCAGTCTATCTGTCTATCTCAGTCTATCCTCTACCTATCAGTCTGTCTCGGTCTATCCTCTATCTATCAAGTATCCAATGAGGCCATTGGTATACTCGCAAAAGTTTATTGACCATCATAAAAACCCGTGTTATAGAAGCCACTGTGGAACGTGCTGGAAAGGAGAAGTTGAGCAGATGCTGAAGAAAAGGAGAAGCAATGGAGGATGCTTCTATCTATATCAGTTTAGCCTTTATCTATGTCAGGCTATCCTCTACCTATCAGTCTGTCTATCTCAGTCTATCCTCTACCTATCAGTCTGTCTCGGTCTATCCTCTATCTATCAAGTATCCAAATCAGATCAATTAGTTTACCCTCAGGTGTGTTAATTAAGGACCAAGTGTTTCAGTACAGGTAATCTCAACCTCAGGTGTTGTTTATTTTGCACAGGTATTTAAAACACCTTTGGCCTCCAGCATATAAATTATTTCTATTACAATTTATATAGTTGCAACTCTTAATAAACCGTTTATTATTATTATTATTACACACACCCACACACACACACACACACACACCACACACACACACACACCCACACACACACACACACACACACCACACACACACACACACACTAACGAAGGTACAGTCATATATATACACCACTACAATAATATCACCAATACAGTAACACCACAACTGTAACACAACAACAACAATATCACCACTGCAATAACACCGCTACAATAACACCACAACAATAACACGACTACAATAACACCACAACAATAACACTACAACAATAACACCGCTAAAATAACACCACTACAATAACACCACAGCAATAACACCACTACAATAATACCACAACTGTAACACCACAACAATAACAACACGACAATAACACCACAATAATAACACCACAACAATATCACCACTACAGTAACACCGCTACAATAACACCAAAACAATAACAACACGACAATAACACCACAACAATAACACCACAATAAAAACACCACAACAAGAACACCACTACAATAACACTACAAAAATAACACCACTATAATACCACCACAACAATAACACCACAACATTAACACAACTATAATAACAACACAATTGTAACACCACAACAACAACACCACAAC
>NW_024739889.1:0-31511 GCF_018991925.1 Homarus americanus | reverse complement strand
TCTAGAACACGTATTGCTCTTAAACAAATCACATACTGAAAGAAAAGGTCGGCTGTTAACTACCTAACAACAACAGTACAACATTTGTGATCTGACTGTAGTTATTTATAAAGGTTGTTTTAAATACAGAAAACCAGATTATCAAAATGTATTACCTGAAGCAATATTTGATCAGTTTTTTTCTTTAAGTTCAAATCGTCTGGAAAGGACATCTTTCAGTATCTTTTTTCTTGAAAATCTGTTTCTGGCACCGATGAGTTTGAGTTCAGTTATCAGTTGGATATTCAGCTGGGAGCCTGGTGGCAGGGAGGAAGAGACTGGGAAGTGAGAACTTCAACATCAGGAAAAGGTGTTGTGTTACACGAAATAGGGAGTGATGGGTGGAGACGGTGAGGAGTGATGGGTGGGCTGGCAGGGGGTAGTGGGGTGGATGGGTGAGACAGTGAGAATGATGGGACGGTGAGGGAGTGATGGTGGAACTGTGAGGGTGTGATGGGTGGGGAGACGGTGAGGGAGTGATGGGTGGGGAGACAGGGGTGATGTGTGGAGACGGTGAGGGAGTGATGGGTGGAGACGGTGTGGGGGAGTGATGGGTGGGACAGTGGGGAAGTGATGGGTTGGAGACGGTGTGGGGATGGTGGGACTGTGGGAGGTGGTGGAACGGTGTGGGAGTGATGGGTGGGGCAGTGGGGGTGATGGGTGGAGACGGTGTGGGGAGTGATGGGTGGAACGGTGAGGGGATGATGGGTTGGAGACGGTGTGGGGGTGATGGGTGGGGACTGTGGGGTGATGGGTGGAGACGGTGAGGGTGATGTGGAACGGTGGGGAGTGATGGGTGGAGACGGTGAGGAGTGATGGGTGGAGACGGGGAGTGATGCTGGAGACGGGAGGATGTGGGGTGATGGATGGGAGGGTGTGGGGTGATGGACAGGGAGGGAGGTGATGGGTGGGGCAGGGGAGTGATGGGTGGAGACTGGGAGGGTGATGGGTGGAGACAGGGAGTGATGAGTGGAGACAGGAGGGAGTGATGGATGGGGAGGGTGTGGGGAGTGATGGACGGGGAGTGATGGGTGGAGACGGTGAGAGGGTGTGGGGTGGATGGGAGTGTGGGGTGATGGACAGGGGAGGGGGTGATGGGTGGAACGGTGGAGGGTGTGAGGATGATGGATGGGGAGGAGTGTGGAGTGATGGACGGGGAGGGGGTGATGGGGTGGAGACGGTGAAGGGAGTGTAGGGTGATGGGTGGAGGGCTATGGGGAGGATGGTGGAAAGAGCTGCAGGATGTGAAGGCACCTCCTCCTCTTATGGTGTCTCATGTCTTCATCGTCATCACCATCATCCTTCATCATCTTCGTCATCACCATCGTCATCACCATCATCATCATCATCATCACCTGCCATCACCCATCATCATCATCATCACCACCACCATCACCATCATCATCACCATCACCATCATCATCACCTCACATCATCACCATTTTGATACTCTACCATCCTTTATTTGCTACCATCTACCACCCCATAACAACTACTTCCACCACAACCACTGCCCCATACCACCACCACTACAACAATACACCACAGTACATACCACCATCCTACAACTGCAACCATTATCACGTCACCACCACCACCACCACAACTACTACCAACACACTCCTTCCAGCTTCCAACACTCAATCACAACACAGCTTTACTACCACAACAACAACAATACCACAACTACCACCACTAGGACCCCAACTCCACCATTGACACACTTCACTACCAAAATCATCTTATATATATTTATTTTCTTGAAATAAATCACCCTTTTCTATTCTTCACACCGCTCTCCCCCCTCCACCAATTCTCCACCCCTCTTACGTCGAAGCATCAACACCGCTCATTCGTCATAATACAGATAAGTATTCTCTCTATGACACCTCTCTACTAAGCAGACGTCCACCCCTCCACAAGGTCGCTCTATCGTGGGGAGATTGGCCACACTGTTTAACTCAGCCATTTACCGTGTGTTTTAAACCCCGCCGAGCGTTAAAACATCTCGTAAATCATTAAACCTCCGCTAGACTTACGGGTTATTTGTTAATATTTCCGTCTTTCTTTCTTCTTTTTCAAGTTTGGGTTGTGGAGTGAAGAGGAACGTTTTGATTCATAGAGATTGGAATATTTATCGTGTTTGTTTTATACAGTAGCAGGGAACCTGTGCTGGATAATGGAAATGTCATATATCACTCTTGCCTTATTTGTTGGTCTCTCGAACTCTATTGCTTATATAACAAACAAACAAGATAGTGTGTTTGTAGGACAGTTGTGGTCGTCTTAAGTCATAGTTATTTTACTAAACAAATATAAAAAAATATATCTGTATTTTTATGCGCTGTGACAGTGTATATTTCCCGGAGAACTAATGAACTGTACTGGATATAGTTAGACATATTACTGTTGTTATTCATATTATTACACTTTTGACTCATCTTTAAAATATTTATGTCTTGTTTTGTGGTCGAGGAAGAGAGTTTTTTTTTAGTTATTCAGGAGAGGAAAGTTGTTATTTCACAGGAAACAGAAACTGTGGTGGATGTGTTTTGAAGAACACTGACGTGACCCACCACCAGCACTGTTTGTGGACACCGCCTCCAGTTGTGTCATAATATATAGTATACTGGACTGTTTCATGTAAGACCGCCAGTGTTGGAAGACTCCAGTGTTGGAAAAAGACCGCCAGTGTTGGAGAAAAGACCGCAGTTCTTATAATATCCGAGCAGGATGGGACTCGTAACAACGGATTTATGTTGGATTAGTTTAGGTTTAGGAGGAAGTAGGAAGAACTGGTGCATAAATAGATTGGTGGACGAGTGGAACAAGCTTAACAACTTTGTAGTAAGTGCTGAAAAGCTGGAAAGTTTTAAAGAGGCTAGATAGATTCATGGGTGATAGAGTGGTAGTAACTCTCGACAGGAGCTGCCATACAGGCCAACCGACTATTGCAAACTCCTTATTTTCTTATGTTCTTATGTTGGAGAAAGACCGCCAGTGTTGGAAAAGACTGTCAGTGTTGGAGAAAAAGACCGCCAGTGTTGGAGAAAGACCGCCCATAAGACCACTAAAGTAACGATATGACATCTGAACGTTGTATCGGCTTGTACGATACCTAACATACCTAATTCGTAGGTTAGGTTAGGTAATTCAAGTTAGGTTAGGTGAAATTTGATTAGGTTAGGTTAAGTTAGGTCGTGTTGCATAAATCATCAGTGACTTAGCTATGCAGTTTCAAGGCGGCAGCAGTGTTTGTCATGCAGACTCAGGCACTCTCAACATATACCAACTAAAAATTGAGGTGACATAACAAGCCATCAGTGTGATTGAAACTGTCCAGATATCACCCACACCTTTGTTTATGTATATACTGTATGCATTATTGACGGGGATCATGTGAAGATTAGACACCCCAGTTTATTTCACCCGAAGTTTTATCACCGTTAATGCTTATCTAATCCAATCAACCTAACCTATCTTAACCTAACCTATCTTAACCTATCCTAACCTAACCTAAGCCAACCTACCCTAACCCCCTGGGTAACCTTAACATAAGAACATAAGAAAATAAGGTCTGCAATAGGCCGGTTGGTCTGTGCATGGCAGCCTGTCGAGAGTTACTACCACTCTCTATCATCCATGAATCTATCTAGCCTCCTTTTGAAACTTTCCAGCGTTCCAGCACTACTACAAAGTTGCTAAGCTTGTTCACTCGTCCACCACCTATTTGTGAACCAGTTTCTTCCTATCTCCCTCCTAAACTAAACTTATCAACTTGAATCGTTGCTCCGAGTTCTATCCTGCTCGGATATTATAGAACTTTATCTATATCCTTTATTGATTCCTTTCCTGCCCACTTAAATTCTATCATATCTCCCCTCTTCGTCTTTCTAGGGAATGCAAGTTAAGTTTCTTTAACCTATCCTGATATGGAAGGTTTCTAAGTCGGAATCATTTTGTCATTCTTCGGTGCACCGACTCCAGTGAATTAATATCCATTCTATAATAGGGCACCAGAACTGAACCGCATAATCGAGGTGCGGCCTGACTAGCGCAGATATAGTTGCAATAAGACCTCTGCACTCTTGTTACTTACACTTCTAGATATAAAAACCAATACTCTGTTTGCCTTATTTCGAACATTAACACTGTTTTCTAGGCCGTAGGTCCGGGCCTAAGTACCCTAGGTCTCTTTCACAAGTCGACTTCTCTAGGTTGATGTTGTTCAGGCTGTATACATTATAAGTATTTGTTCTTCAATATTAAGTACGCTGCACTTCCTGGTGTTGAATTTCATTTGCCATTTTTCAGACCACCCCTGCAGTTTATTTAGATCCTCCTGTAATGCATTTGCATCCTGCCTGAATTAATTTGCCGCCCTATTTTGGTGTCATCCGCAAACTTTGCTTATGTCACTGCTGATCCCAGTATCTAAATCGTTTATGTAGATTATGAACAAGTGGGCCTAGTACTGACCCCTGAGGAACTCCACTGGTTACACACGGCCCCTCAGATTTAACACCATCTACGCTGACCCTCTGCGTTCTATCAGTCTGAGCCATGATTTTATCAATTTAAAACTTTCCTCGATACCATGAGCCGTAATTCTTCTCAAACTCTGATGCGGTACTCTGTCAAATGCTTTGCTAAGTCTAAGTAAATAACATCGTAATTTCGTCATTATCTACTACCTCGAAGACTTTCTAAAACGTTAGCAGATTTGTTAGACAAGATTTTCCCTTTGTAAAGCCATGTTGAGAGTCGTAGATTAATTTGCTTCTCTCTAGATGCGATCGGATGCTATCTGCTATAATTGATTCAAGAAATTTCCCACTACTGACGTCAAACTGATCGGCCGGTAATTTGACGCTGATGCTCTGTCTCCCTTTTGAATATGGGTACTACATTTGCCTGTTTCACAACTCTGGCACAACTCCAGTGTCTAATGATTTTGTAAATAAGTTTACGAGGGTCCACAATCTGTTCCCTACACCTTAGGGTGGTTAATCTTCAGGTGATCCATTTTTGACGGTGTATTGGCCATATTCCTCTTAAATTTCTTGTTGGACAATAGAGGAAAATTATCATTGAAAAAATATCTCTCCACAAACACCATGGTTAAGTTGGGTTAGGTTGTGCAGTATACGATCAGGTCAGGTTAGATTAGGTTATATAGGTCAGGTCAGGTTGGGTTATGGGGTGGTCACGTTAGAAGTGCCTTACGACCCCTGGGGAAGAGTAATAACAGACCAGCCAGGAGGAGGAGAGGGAGGTCAGGGTTACGGGGTGGTGGGCGTTTCCAGTACAGATCATGTGACGCTGTTCGTTTATGTTAGATCTGGGGTACACACACACACACACACACACACACACACACACACCAGCCTCTTTCTTACAAGCACACATACACAACCTCCACACACACACACACACACACACACACACACACACCACTCTTTCTTACACAAGCACACATACACAACCACCCCCACCCCTCCACACACACACCAGAACAAGGGTGTAGGGGCGGGCGTGTCTGGCAACCTGAGTGTGATTCATATTTCCCAATTGTCCCACCATGGGCGTGTGCGGGCGGGTGTGGGCGAAGCGGTCATGCAGCTCTCACGTTTACGGGTGTGTGGGCGTGCGGTCTCGAGGTACGATTGGTTGTTGGTGCGTGTGGGAGAAGCGTCGTCTTCTAATCCTGTGGGCGTGGGTGTCAGTATAGGCATGGGTGAGGTATTCCGTGATATGGGCGATCTATGGTACTGTCATCACAGAAACGGATTATGGGCGTGCAGTTGGGGCGAGGCGGACGTGTGTGAAGGCGGGGAAGTTCCTGTAGGGTCGGTGATGGGTAGGCCTTCCTGTACAAGGGTGAGTGGGCGTGGGATGTAGGGTGGATATGTTGAGGCAAGTGCGAGCGCAGGTGTGAATGATGGGGGCAGGTGTGGGTGATGGGGCAGGTGTGGGTGATAGGGGCATGTGTGGGTGATGGGAGCAGGTGTTGGGGGTCAGGTGTGGGGGTTGGGAGCAGGTGTGGGTTTTGGGGGCAGGTATGGGTGATGGGAGCAGGTGTGGGCATAGGAACAGATGTATTAGATGGACGTCAGACAGGAATGAAACATCGAGGAGAGAGAGAGGGGGCACTCAGAGAGAAGAAGGATGGGAAGGAGGAGGAGGAGAAGAAGAAGAAGAAGAAGAAAAGAATGAAATGGATATCATTGACCGACTGACCGACTTATTAATATTCTTACACACCTCTCTCCCCCATTCCTCCACCACCCACCTCTTCCTCCACCACCCCACCTCATCCTCCACCCCTCCACTCTCAACCCCACCTCATCCTCCACCTCGCCCTGTGCTGGCTGGTTGAGGAAGGTGACTCGTGCAGTAGGTGTCGTGGCGGCTGGTTCCTCTGGCAGATATCAGGCTTGGTACTCCACACTGTCTGCGTCCACACTGGCGTCCTTCAGTGGTGTGTTGGGTCCAGGTTAAACACCCTAACCTAACCTAACCTAACCTCGACCCCAAGACCTCTTATTCACAAGAGTTCAGATTCGTAAGTTCGACCTCACGAACTAAACTCGAGCCAAGGTCTAGGGACACACCTCAAGTCTTTAAGTCCTGTCCAGAAGAAGACCTCCTCCTCCTCCTCCTCCTTCCTCCTCTCCCTCCTCCTCCTCCTCCTCTCCTCCTCCCCTCCTGCACGACATTTTCCTCTGACCTCCTAACACGTCGTTGATAAGGATCTACGGGGGTCTAAAAAGGAATACAGTATGTAAAACTTTCCACTGTTTACCAAGCCACGCCACAACCACGTTTTGTTACAGTCAAACCACGCCACAACCACGTTTTGTTACAGTAAACCACGCCACAACCACGCTTTGTTACAGTCAAACCACGCCACAACCACGTTTTGTTACAGTCAAGCCACGCCACAACCACGCTTTGTTACAGTCAATCCACGCCACAACCACGCTTTGTTACAGTCAAACCACGCCACAACCACGTTTTGTTACAGTCAAGCCACGCCACAACCACGCTTTGTTACAGTCAAACCACGCCACAACCACGTTTGTTACAGTCAAGCCACGCCACAACCACGCTTTGTTACAGTCAATCCACGCCACAACCACGTTTTGTTACAGTCAAACGCCACAACCACGCCTTGTTACAGTCAACCACGCCACAACCACGTTTTGTTACAGTCAAGCCACGCCACAACCACGCCTTGTTACAGTCAAACCACGCCACAACCACGTTTTGTTACAGTCAAGCCACGCCACAGCCACGCTTTGTTACAGTCAAACCACGCCACAACCCAGGCTTTGTTGCAGCACGCCAAGCCACGCCACAGCCACGCCACGCAACACCACAACCACGCCACGCCACACCACAGCCACGCCACAACAAGAACAATTATTATGCCGCGGGCTTTTTATTTTACACCGTTTATTCAACTCGTAAAGACAACACAAGAAGAACCTCCCATTAGCTAACCTAACCTAACCTAACCTAACACAACCTAACCTAACGCTAACCTAACCTAACCTACCTAACCTCCTCTACCTAACCTAACCAAACCAAACCTACCAAACCTAACCTAACCTAACGCTAACCCTAATCTAACGCTAACCTAACCTAACCAAACCTAACCTAACCGAATCTAAGCTAAAGATCACAAGTTAGGTTTGCTCTCCTGTGTCACACGTTGAAGTTGACAGTTTAAGGTCAATTTATTCTACACACACACACACACACACACACACACACACACACGTATATTAACCTAAGTTTATATTAATTAAAACGGATCCTTGTTGACATTCTCTTATGTAGAAAAAAGCCGACCGGTTGTAAGCAGTACAGATGTTTGGTTGTGACTCACTCAACAGAGACAGGAAAGGACAGACACTCAAGTACAGACAGGAAAGGACAGACACTCAAGTACCCGGCAGGAAAGGACAGACTCAAGCACAGGAAAGGACAGACACTCAAGCACAGACAGGAAAGGACAGACACTCAAGCACAGACAGAAAAGGACAGACACTCAAGCACAGACACTCAAGCACAGACGGGAAAGGACAGACACTCAAGCACCGACAGGAAAGGACAGACACTCAAGCACAGACAGGAAAGGACAGAACCTCAAGCACCGACAGGAAAGGACAGACTCAAGCACAGACAGAAAAGGACAGACACCTCAAGCACAGACAGAAAGGACAGACGCTCAAGCACAGACAGGAAAGGACAGACACTCAAGCACAGACAGGAAAGGACAGACACTCAAGCACCGACAGGAAAGGACAGACACTCAACACACACACAGGCACAGACATATATATACAGTATCTAATTCATATGTATGTTTTAGGTGTAAATATCTAGAGATTATATTAGGTTGGGTTGGGTGAGGTTTGGTTTGGTTAAGTTAGGTTGGCTTGGGTTAGGTTAATTTAGGTTAGGTTAGGTTTGGTTTAGTTAATTTGGCTTGGGTTGGTTGGTTAGAATGGAGTAGGGTGAATAAAGGAAAATAAATTGAGGAAAATGCCATGAGAAGAGATGACAGAATTTCTAGATGAATTGACAGACAGAACAGACACACTTGGTCCACCAGCCAGGAACCTTGAACGAGTTTCATGACCGGAACAAACCATACTACTAATACTGGTCCACTTCTGGTCCGCCCACGCCTTGTTTGGTTCCCTCACGCCTTGTTTGGACCCCCGCGCCTTTCTCCCACTTGTTTTGGACCCACGCGCCCTCCGCCCACGCCTTGTTTAGACCCACGCGCCCTCACTGGACTGACGCCCTTGTTGTTGTTTCACTATCGTTATCTTGAGTCTTATCTGTCAGCTGATGTTACGGAAATACTGTGGCGGTCAGGGAGAGTTTGGCAGATCCCACGCGTATGAGGGCTTGAGGCGCTCTGATTGGAGGTTGACGGTGGTGTGATTTCGGCTACTAGTATTACCCTCTTCCTCCTCCCTCCTTCCCTCCTTTCCTAACTAACCTGATTGTAGGTTAGGTTAGGTTCAGATTTAAATATAAGATTGGTTAAGTTAGTTTAAGGCTTTGTTAGGTTAGGTTAGTATTGGTTGGGTTCAGAACTTAGGTTATAATATTGTCTGACAAATTGAATTCAGGTTAACTTGGATTGGGTCAAGTTAGGTTCAGTTAGATTAGGTTAAGTTAGGTTAGCATGGTTGGATTTGGAGTTTAGGATAGGATAGGTTAAGTTAAGTTAGGTTAGGTTAAGTTTGCTTTTAGTTAAGTATTCATGAGTTAGATGTACATTAAATGCGTGTGTGTGTGTGTGTGGGGGCCTATTGTTACTGACGCCAGGCCGTACACCACTCGTAAATAATTGTGGAAAATTCTCACCTGCAATTTTTCACGCGTGCCGAACGATGCCATATGGCGGTCCATTAATTATAGTGTGGTTTATATTGTCGATTCCGTCAACCAGTCAGTCAAATGTTAGTGTATCAGCTGTTCGGGGTGTGTCTTGCCTGAGTTGACAAGGTGATTAGAACTACTGTTAATACTAATACTACTACTACTACTTATTTAATGAGATATGGCCTCAACCTCTCCTTACCCATACTCAACTAGAGTTACTATCTAGTTGAGTAGTTAACTTGCAGATCTATGTGACATTCAGTGGCTGTTGCCTCATAGTGTATGTCAGCGTACCCTGAGGCAAAACAATGCTGACCTGAGCAGAGAAGGACAGGCAACATCACAACCTGGCTGCAACAGTAGGTGCTGCCGCCTGAAACAACACCAGTGATGATGCCTTGATCCATATTCTGAATTCTCTTATACACCCGTTCTCGTTCCTCCTCCTCCTACTACTACTACTACTACTACTACGACTACTACTACTACTACTACTACTACTACTACTACTACTACTAATAATAATATATATAATAATAATAATAATAATATTAATATTAATAACAACAACAACAACATTTCTTACGTGAGAGATTTTAATAGTAGAAAAAATTTAACAGTCAATTGACCGACTAAATCTTAATCACATGAAGATTGGCACCTCAGCTTATTTCACTGGATGATCAACCTAACCTAACCAACCTAACCTAATCCCCATGTAGCATTAGAATATTAAATCATCAAGTGGCATAAGCAGGGGGGGGTTAATCTTCATGTCATCCTAATTCTTAAATAACCTTTGATTATTTTTTTCTTACTGAACTAAACTACAAAAGACATTCCTCAGTCAGACTCGAGGTGTGTGTGTGTGTGTGTGTGTGTGTGAGAGAGAGAGAGAGAGAGAGAGAGAATGTGCAACTGTTATATGTGTTTGGTCATATGTATGTGTGTATATGCATGTGCCATTATGTATATATGTGTATGTACCAGTATGTATGTATGTATGTATGTATGTATGTATCCCAGTATGTATGTCAGAGGTAATAGGAAGTGACTCCCAATACCTGGTAATCAAGTGACTTTACCTGGTTAACACCTGGAATACCAACACGTTTTATGATGACTCTGAGGGTGTACCTGTGTGGGGGAGGGAGGAGAAGAGGGTGAGAGGAGGAGGAAGAGAAGGAGGAAACGAAGGAGGGAGGAGATGGGAGAGAAGGATGAAGGAGGTGGTAGAAAATGAGATAAAGGAGGAAGAGGAAGAATAAGGAGATGTCGTTGTTATGTACTTCTGAGCTATTTTCTTCTTCTTCTTCTTCTTCTTCTTCTTCTTCTTCTTCTTCTTCTTCTTTCTCTCATTTCTTTGCTTTCTCCTTCCTCCTCCTCCCTTGTCTCTTATCCCCCTTCTCTGCTTCTTCCTTTGCTTCTTTCCTCCTCTTTCTTTTCCTACTTCTCCTTTTCTTCCCCTCTCTTCCTTCTCTTCCTTCCTTTTTGTCCTACCCGCAATTCTCCCTGCTCATTTCCTCCTTCTCCTATCTACCTCCCTCCTCCTCATTCTCTTCTTCTTTCTCCTATCTTCCTACTTCACTCCTCGTCATCATTCCCTTCTCTTCCTCCCTCCTCTTCTCCCCCTCTCTTCCTTGGTCGTGTCTCAGGTGTTGCTTCAGCGTCTTATTAATTTACCGCTTTATCAGGTACACCACCACAACACACACACACACACACACACACACACACACACACACACACACACACACACACACCGTAAGCTGTACAGGATTATTGCCACCTGATGTCGAAGTCGTATTTTTTGTATTAAATAGTCATAATCTAAATATCCTATCAAAACAAAACGAAAACAAAATATATTTATTGGGATTGTTAAAAGCGACGTTAGTTTTCGTATAATCTCAAACAAAGTGACAGGTTATTGTTTTGAAATTACACTTACTACACTCTCACACATTAGAAGCTTCAGACTGTCACCCCAGATACTCTTATCATATACACTTTAGAAATATAATTCACGTACGGTCAACTGTAGTTTTAAATCCAGTTAGTCGTACACCGTTCACGTAAAAGGAACCATCACACACCCGCGTAAACTAGGGGTTATTTTCCCGCAAACATCCAGAACAAAATTGGCGGGAACTCTGGTGAAATCCTTCCCAAACACTGGCCAGATTGAGGCTTCTCTTGGCTTATAGTGAGGTAACGGGTATTGTATCCAGCTAGGTTAGGTTAGGTTGGTTAGGTTAGGTTAGGTAAGGTTGTAGGTTGGTAGGGCGGTTAGGTTAGGTTAGAACAGAACCTGGCACCCAACCTAACCTAACGGGTATTGTATCCAGCTAGGTTAGGTTAGGTAAGGTTAGGTTAGGTTAGGTAGGTTAGGTAAGGTTAGGCGGTTAGGTAAGGTTAGAACAGAACCTAGCCTTGCCTAACCTAACCTAACCTAACCTAACAGGCTATTAATACCCAGCTAGGTTAGGTTAGGTTAGGTTAGGTAAGGTTAGGTAGGTTAGGTAAGGTTAGGCGGTTGGGTAGGTTAGAACAGAACCTAGCCTTACCCTAACTAACCTAACTAACAGATTGTACCCATCCAGCCGGTCCTCTCTACCTGCCTATCCACCACGCCTATCACCACCCGCGGTCGATCATGCGGCTGCTGACGGTGAACGAGTTTATTAGAGGCACTGTACTGAAGGAGGTCTGGTTAGGTTAGGTGGTTACGTTTGGTTAGGTTAGGTTAGGTAGATTAGGTTAGGTTAGAGTAGATTGGGTTAGAGTAGATTAGGTTAGGTTAGAGTAGATTAGGTTAGGTTAGAGTAGATTAGGTTGGGTTAGAGTAGTTAGGTTGGGTTAGAGTAGATTAGGTTGGGTTAGAGTAGATTGGTTTAGGTTAGAGTAGATTAGGTTGGGTTAAGTGGTTAGGTTGGGTTAGAGTAGATTAGGTTAGGTTAGAGTAGGTTAGGTTGGATTAGGTAGGTTAAGTGAGGTGTCGTAATCTCATTTACTAAACCATCACATATAGTCATTTAGATATAACGGAGGATTAAGTTACCAGAGTAAACTATTATATTTTGTTATTCCTAATTTAATTGAGTTTCAGCTGGTTGAGAAAGAAGAGAGATACCGAGGTACTGAGATATACATTATCATACATCTGGGAACACCATGTAAACAAGAACAGATTAAAGACCTAACAATATCTGTAAACAATGAGCCACGTGATGTGTTGTTATTATCAGAACGTAAACACAAGACGTCACATGTAGCCACTTGGTAGATAGTGAAGTATTGATGCTGAACTGACGCCATGTTGCTCGTTCAGAGCTATTATTAGTATTATTATTATTATTATTATTATTATTATTATTATTATTATTTTGTTGTTGTTATTTTTATTATTTTATTATTATTATTATTATTATTATTATTATTATTATTATTTTATTATTATTATTATTATTATTATTATTATTATTATTATTATTATTATTATTATTATTTTATTATTATTATTATTATTTTATTATTATTATTATTATTATTATTATTATTATTATTTTATTATTATTATTATTATTATTTTATTATTATTATTATTATTATTATTATTATTATTATTATTATTATTATTGTTATTATTATTATTATTATTATTATTATTATTATTATTATTATTATTGTTATTGTTATTGTTATTATTTGTTATTGTTATTATTATTATTATTATTATTATTATTATTATTATTATTGTTATTATAGGCGAGAGACGACAGGAGAACTAGACAGACAGGGAGAACTAGACAGACAGACAGACAGGGAGAACTAGACAGACAGACAGACAGGGAGAACTAGACAGACAGACAGAAGACAGGAGAACTAGACAACAGACAGACGGACAGGAGAACTAGACAGACGGACGGGGCGTAGATATGGCAGTAATTAAACACAACTGAGGCGTGACTCATAACATGTGGTAGATGTTACGCGTGCGACAACACATCGGCATGTACGGAAGTGTATCCGTTCACTGTCTGTCACTGTTGATCCGTTCACTGTCTGTCACTGTTGATCCGTTCACTGTCTGTACTGTTGATCCGTTACTGTCTGTCACTGTTGATCCGTTCACTGTCACGCTGATCCGTTCACTGTCTGTCACTGTTGATCCGTTCACTGTCTGTCACTGTTGATCCGTTCACTGTCTGTCACTGTTGATCCGTTCACTGTCTGTCACTGTTGGACCGTTCACTGTCTGTCACTGTTGATCCGTTCACTGTCTGTCACTGTTGATCCGTTCCTGTCTGTCACTGTTGATCCGTTCACTGCCTGTCACTGTTGATCCGTTCACTGTCTGTCACTGTTGATCCGTTCACTGTCTGTCACTGTTGGACCGTTCACTGTCTGTCACTGTTGGACCGTTCACTGTCTGTCACTGTTGATTCGTTCACTGTCTGTCACTGTTGATCCGTTCACTGTCTTTCACTGTTGATCCGTTCACTGTCTGTCACTGTTGATCCGGTCACTGTTGATCCGTTCACTGTCTGTCACTGTTGATCCGTTCACTGTCTGTCACTGTTGATCCGTTCACTCTGTCACTGTTGATCCGTTCACTGTCTGTCACTGTTGATCCGTTCACTGTTTGTCACTGTTGGACCGTTCACTGTCTGTCACTGTTGATCCGTTCACTGTCTGTCACTGTTGATCCGTTCACTGTCTGTCACTGTTGATCCGTTCACTGGCTGTCACTGTTGATCCGTTCACTGTCACTGTTGATCCGTTCACTGTTTGTCACTGTTGGACCGTTCACTGTCTGTCACTGTTGATCCGTTCACTGTCTGTCACTGTTGATCCGTTCACTGTCTGTCACTGTTGGACCGTTCACTGTCTGTCACTGTTCATCTGTTCACTGTCGTCACTGTTGATCCGTTCACTGTCTGTCACTGTTGATCCGTTCACTGTTGGACCGTTCACTGTCTGTCACTGTTGATCCGTTCACTGTCTGTCACTGTTGACCGTTCACTGTCTGTCACTGTTGGACCGTTCACTGTCTGTCACTGTTCACCCGTTCGCTGTCACTGTTGATCCGTTCACTGTTGGACCGTTCACTGTCTGTCACTGTTGGACCGTTCACTGTCTGTCACTGTTGATCCGTTCACTGTCTGTCACTGTTGATCCGTTCACTGTCTGTCACTGTTGGACCGTTCACTGTCTGTCACTGTTGATCCGTTCACTGTCTGTCACTGTTGATCCGTTCACTGTCTGTCACTGTTGATCCGTTCACTGTCTGTCACTGTTGACCCGTTCACTGTCTGTCACTGTTGGACCGTTCACTGTCGTCACTGTTCACCGTTCGCTGTCACTGTTGGACCGTTCACTGTAAGTCATTCTTTTCAGTCTTGGATTTTCAAACGTTCTTAAGGAAAATTTTATTCCTTTTTGTGATGGAAAATAGACCTTAAATGGTTCCTTCCTCCAGGACTTGTAGGTCTAAATTGTTAAAGATTCTTGAGTTAAATACATTGTTAAGGTCACCTGTAGATTAGCCCCTCCCTCCTTGCTTATTCCACCTGATGTTAACCTCCTTGACGCTATTTACGGGTTAGGTTAGTTTAGCTTAGCGTTTGGTTAGGTTAGGTTAAGTGAGATTATATTAGGTTAGGTTAATTTAGCGTTTGGTTATGATTAGTTACGTTATGTTAAGTTAGGATAGTTTAGGTTACGTTATGGTAAGTTAGGATAGTTGGGTTACGTTATGTAAAGTTAGGATAGTTAGGTTAGGTTATATTATATTAGTTACTTAAGTTAGGATAGTTAGGTTAGGTTATGTTAAGTTAGGATGGTTGGGTTACGTTATGTAAGTTAGGATAGTTAGGTTAGGTTATATTATATTAAGTTACGTTAAGTTAGGATAGTTAGGTTAGGTTAGGTTATGTTAAGTTAGGATAGTTAGTTTAGGTTACGTTATGTTAAGTTAGGATAGTTGGGTTACGTTTTGTAAAGTTAGGATAGTTAGGTTGGGTTATATTATATTAAGTTACGTTAAGTTAGGATAGTTAGGTTAGGTTATGTTAAGTTAGGATAGTTAGTTTAGGTTGCGTTATGTTAAGTTAGGATAGTTGGGTTACGTTATGTAAAGTTAGGATAGTTAGGTTGGTTATATTATATTAAGTTACGTTAAGTTAGGATAGTTAGAGGTTAGGTTATGTTAAGTTAGGATAGTTAGTTTAGGTTACGTTATGTTAAGTTGGGATGGTTGGGTTGCGTTATGTAAAGTTAGGATAGTTAGGTTGGGTTATATTATATTAAGTTACGTTAAGTTAGGATGGTTTGGTTGGGTTGGGTTACGTTAAGTTAGGATAGTTAGTTTGGGTTACGTTATGTTAAGTTAGGATGGTTGGGTTACGTTATGTAAAGTTAGGATAGTTAGGTTGGGTTATATTATATTAAGTTACGTTAAGTTAGGATGGTTAGGTTAGGTTGGGTTATGTTAAGTTGGGATAGTTAGTTTAGGTTACGTTATGTTAAGTTAGGATAGTTGGGTTACGTTATGTAAAGTTAGGATAGTTAGGTTAGGTTATATTATATTAAGTTACGTTAAGTTAGGATAGTTAGGTTGGTTGGGTTATGTTAAGTTAGGATAGTTAGTTTAGGTTACGTTATGTTAAGTTAGGATGGTTGGGTTACGTTATGTAAAGTTAGGATAGTTAGGTTAGGTTATATTATATTAAGTTACGTTAAGTTAGGATAGTTAGGTTAGGTTAGGTTATGTTAAGTTAGGATAGTTAGTTTAGGTTACGTTATGTTAAGTTAGGATAGTTGGGTTACGTTATGTAAAGTTAGGATAGTTAGGTTAGGTTATATTATATTAAGTTACGTTAAGTTAGGATAGTTAGGTTATGTTAAGTTAGGATAGTTAGTTTAGGTTACGTTATGTTAAGTTAGGATAGTTGGGTTACGTTATGTAAGTTAGGATAGTTAGGTTGGGTTATATTATGTTAAGTTACGTTAAGTTAGGATAGTTAGGTTAGGTTGGGTTATGTTAAGTTAGGATGGTTAGTTTAGGTTACGTTATGTTAAGTTAGGATAGTTGGGTTACGTTATGTAAAGTTAGGATGGTAGGTTGGGTTATATTATATTAAGTTACGTTAAGTTAGGATGGTTAGGTTAGGTTAGGTTATGTTAAGTTAGGATATTTAGTTTGGGTTACGTTATGTTAAGTTAGGATAGTTGGGTTACGTTATGTAAGTTAGGATAGTTAGGTTGGGTTATATTATATTAAGTTACGTTAAGTTAGGATAGTTAGGTTAGGTTAGGTTATGTTAAGTTAGGATAGTTAGTTTAGGTTACGTTATGTTGTTAAGTTAGGATAGTTGGGTTACGTTATGTAAGAGTTAGGATAGTTAGGTTGGGTTATATTATATTAAGTTACGTTAAGTTAGGATAGTTAGGTTAGGTTGGGTTATGTTAAGTTGGATAGTTAGTTTGGGTTTCGTTATGTTAAGTTAGGATGGTTGGGTTACGTTATGTAAAGTTAGGATAGTTAGGTTGGGTTATATTATATTAAGTTACGTTAAGTTGGGATGGTTAGGTTAGGTTAGGTTATATTTAAGTTAGGATAGTTAGTTTTAGGTTACGTTATGTTAAGTTAGGATAGTTTGGGTTACGTTGTAAGTTAGGATAGTTAGGTTAGGTTATATTATATTAAGTTACGTTAAGTTAGGATAGTTAGGTTTGGTTATATTATATTAAGTTACGTTAAGTTAGGATAGTTAGGTTAGGTTAGGTTATGTTAAGTTAGGATAGTTGGTTTAGGTTTCGTTATGTTAGTTAGGATGGTTGGGTTACGTTATGTAAGGTTAGGATAGTTAGGTTAGGTTTATATTATATTAGGTTACGTTACGTTAGGATAGTAAGGTTAGGTTATATGTTAGTTAGGTTGTTGGGTTTGGTTGTTAGGTTAGGTTATATTGGGTTACGTTACGTTAGGATAGTAAGGTTAGGTTGGGTTACGTTATGTTAAGTTAGGATTGTTAGGTTTGGTTGTTGGGTTAGGTTATATTAGGTTACGTTACGTTAGGATAGTAAGGTTAGGTTAGGTTACGTTATGTTAAGTTAGGATTGTTAGGTTTGGTTGTTAGGTTAGGTTATATTAAGTTACGTTACGTTAGGATAGTAAGGTTAGGTTAGGTTACGTTATGTTAAGTTAGGATTATTGGGTTTGGTTGTTGGGTTGGGTTATATTAAGTTACGTTACGTTAGGATAGTAAGGTTAGGTTAGGTTACGTTATGTTAAGTTAGGATTGTTAGGTTTGGTTGTTAGGTTAGGTTATATTAGGTTACGTTACGTTAGGATAGTAGGTTAGGTTAGGTTACGTTATGTTAAGTTAGGATTTGTGGGTTTGGTTGTTAGAGTTAGGTTATATTAAGTTACGTTACGTTAGGATAGTGAGTTAGGTTAGGTTACGTTATGTTAAGTTAGGATTGTTAGGTTTGGTTGTTGGGTTGGGTTATATTAGGTTACGTTACGTTAGGATAGTAAGGTTAGGTTAGGTTACGTTATGTTAAGTTAGGATTAGGTTTGGTTGTTGGGTTGGGTTATGATTAGGTTACGTTACGTTAGGATAATAAGGTTAGGTTAGGTTACGTTATGTTAAGTTAGGATTGTTGGGTTTGGTTGTTGGGTTAGGTTATATTAAGTTACGTTACGTTGGATAGAGGTTAGGTTGGATTACGTTATGTTAAGTTAGGATTGTTAGGTTTTGGTTGTTAGGTTGGGTTATATTAAGTTACGTTACGTTAGGATAGGTAAGTTGGGTTGGGTTACGTTATGTTAAGTTAGGATTGTTAGGTTTTGGTTGTTAGGTTAGGTTATATTGGGTTACGTTACGTTGGGATAGTAAGGTTGGGTTAGGTAACGTTATGTTAAGTTAGGATTGTTGGGTTTGGTTGTTGGGTTGGGTTATATTGGGTTACGTTACGTTGGGATAGTAGGTTAGGTTGGGTTACGTTATGTTAAGTTAGGATTGGGTTTGGGTTGTTGGGTTAGGTTATATTGGGTTACGTTACGTTAGGATAGTAGGTTAGGTTAGGTAACGTTATGTTAAGTTAGGATTGTTGGGTTTGGTTGTTAGGTTGGGTTATATTGGGTTGCGTTACGTTAGGATAGTAAGGTTTAGGTTAGGTACGTTATGTTAAGTTAGGATTATTGGGTTTGGTTTGTTGGGTTGGGTTATATTAGGTTACGTTACGTTAGGATAGTAAGGTTAGGTTAGGTTACGTTATGTTAAGTTAGGATTGTTGGGTTTTGGTTGTTTGGTTGGGTTATATTAGGTTACGTTACGTTAGGATAGTAAGGTTAGGTTAGGTTACGTTATGTTAAGTTAGGATTGTTTGGTTTGTTGGTTAGGTTATATTAGGTTACGTTACGTTAGGATAGTAAGTTAGGTTGGGTTACGTTATGTTAGTTAGGATTGTTGGGTTTGGTTGTTAGGTTGGGTTATATTAGGTTACGTTACGTTAGGATAGTAAGGTTAGGTTAAGTTACGTTATTTTAAGTTGATTAAGTTGTTGGGTTTGGTTGTTAGGTTAGGTTATATTAAGTTACGTTACGTTAGGATAGTAAGGTTAGGTTAGGTTACGTTATGTTAGAGTAGGATTGTTAGGTTTGGTTGTTAGGTTAGGTTATATTAGGTTACGTTACGTTAGATAGTAAGGTTAGGTTAGGTTACGTTATGTTAAGTTAGGATTGTTGGGTTTGGTTGTTAGGTTAGGTTATATTAGGTTACGTTACGTTAGGATAATAAGGTTAGGTTAGGTTACGTTATGTTAAGTTAGGATTGTTAGGTTTGGTTGTTAGGTTGGGTTATATTAAGTTACGTTACGTTGGGATAGTAGGTTAGGTTAGGTTACGTTATGTTAAGTTAGGATGTTGGGTTTGGTTGTTAGGTTAGGTTATATTAAGTTACGTTACGTTAGGATAGTAAGGTTAGGTTAGGTTACGTTATGTTAGAAGTTAGGATTAGGTTTGGTTGTTAGGTTAGGTTATATTAGGTTACGTTACGTTAGATGTGGTTAGGTTAGGTTACGTTATGTTAAGTTAGGATTGTTAGGTTTGGTTGTTAGGTTAGGTTATATTAGGTTACGTTACGTTAGGATAGTAAGGTTAGGTTAGGTTACGTTATGTTAAGTTAGGATTATTGGTTTTGGTTGTTGGGTTAGGTTATATTAAGTTACGTTACGTTAGGATAGTAAGGTTAGGTTAGGTTACGTTATGTTAAGTTAGGATTGTTGGGTTTGGTTTGTTAGGTTGGGTTATATTGAGTTGCAGTTACGTTGGGATAGTAAGGTTAGGTTGGGTAACGTTATGTTAGGATGGGATTGTTAGGTTTGGTTGTTGGTTAGGTTATATTAGGTTTACGTTACGTTAGGATATTAAGGTTAGGTTGGGTTACGTTATGTTAAGTTAGGATTGTTGGGTTTGGTTGTTAGGTTAGGTTATATTGGGTTACGTTACGTTAGGATAGTAGGTTAGGTTAGGTTACGTTATGTTAAGTTAGGATTGTTAGGTTTGGTTGTTGGTTGGGTTATATAAGTTACGTTACGTTAGGATAGTAGGTTAGGTTAGGTTACGTTATGTTAAGTTAGGATTGTTGGGTTTGGTTGTTAGGTTGGGTTATATTAGGTTACGTTACGTTAGGATAGTAAGGTTAGGTTAGGTTACGTTATGTTAAGTTGGGTTAGGTTTGGTTGTTAGGTTAGGTTATATTAGGTTACGTTACGTTAGGATAGTAAGGTTAGTTAGGTTACGTTATGTTAAGTTAGGATTGTTAGGTTTGGTTGTTAGGGTTAGGTTATATTGTTACGTTACGTTAGGATAGTAAGGTTAGGTTAGTTACGTTATGTTGGGTTAGGATTGTTATTGGTTGTTAGGTTAGGTTATATTAGGTTACGTTACGTTAGATAAAGGTTAGGTTAGGTTACGTTATGTTGTTAGGATTGTTAGGTTTGGTTGTTGTGTTAGGTTATATTGTTACGTTACGTTAGATAGTATGGCAGGGTTAGGTTACGTTATGTTGTTAGGATTGTTAGGTTTGGTTGTTAGGTTAGTTATAAAGTTACGTTACGTTAGGATAGAGGTTAGGTTAGTAACGTTATGTTGAAGTTAGAATTGTTAGGTTTGGCTGTTAGGTTAGGTTATATTAGGTTACGTTACGTTAGATAGTAAGGTTAGGTTAGGTTACGTTATGTTGGGTTAGATTGTTAGGTTTGGCTGTTAGGTTAGGTTACATTGTTACGTTACGTTAGGATAGAAGGTTAGGTTAGTTACGTTATGTTGGTTAGGATTGTTAGGTTGGTTGTTAGGTTAGGTTATATTGTGCGTTACGTTAGACAGTAAGGTTAGGTTAGGTTACGTTATGTTGTTAGGGATTGGTTAGGTTTATTGTTAGGTTAGGTTATATTAGGTTACGTTACGTTAGGATAGTAAGGTTAGGTTAGGTTACGTTATGTTGTTGGACTGTTAGGGTTTGGTTGTTAGGTTAGGTTATATTAGGTTACGTTACGTTAGGATAGTAAGGTTAGGTTAGGTTAGGGCTAGGTTAGGTTGTGTTGTGTTGCATAGTCGTAAAGTGAAATAAGCTGGGATGTGTCTCACCCAGTGCCACACCGCTGCCATATGTTGCCAACACTCCCACGCTCTGTGTGTGTGTGTGTGTGTGTGTGTGTGTGTGTGTGTGTGTGTGTGTGTGTGTGTATAATAAACGGTTTCTTGAAAGGACATGCAGCCAAGAGATGTGAAAATACAGTTACTTCATTGGGGTATGTGTGTATGTATGTATGTATGTATTGTATGTAGTAATAATAATAATAATATAATAATAATAATAATAATAATAATAATAATAATAATATTTAACGGCATATTGAAAAAATTCTGCAGCCCCAAGGTTGAAAATATACATTAGACAATAATGACTTACTATCATACAAAGACATGGGGTGGTGGGTCGTTTAACAAAAGCCATTTCTTGAAAGGAGAAGGATACATGAGTTGAATATACAAATTATTATAGTTTACAGTTGATGGCCGGGCTGGTCTCTTGCCATACTGTGTGAGGTCACGTAGGCCACGTGGTGTAGTGATTCGTCCGTAGGTGTTGGTATAAAGGAGACACCGTGTGAATATAAGAACACAAGAAATAATGAGTGTAAGTAATAAGAGTGCAGAGGTCTTATTGCAACTATATCTTGCATCTGTCAGGCCGCACCTCGATTATGCGGTTCAGTTCTGGTGCCCCTATTATAGAATGGATATCAATTCACTAGAGTGTGCAGCGAAGAATGACGAAAATGATTCTGGGACTTAGAAACCCATATCAGGATAGGTTAAAGAATTAACTTGCATTCCTAGAAAGACGAAGAGTGCGGGGAGATATATGATAGAAGTATTTAAGTGGGTGAAAGGAATGAATAAGGGATATAGATAAAGTTCTTATAATATCCGAGCAGGATAGGACTCCGGAGCAACGGATTTAAGTTGGATAAGTTTAGGTTTAGAGGGAGATAGGAAGGAACTGGTTCACAAATAGTGTGGTGGACCAGTGGAACAAGCTTAGCAACTTTGTAGTAAGTGCTGGAACGCTGGAAAGTTTTAAAAGGAGGCTAGATAGATTCATGGATGATAGAGAGTGGTTAGAACCTCGATAGGAGCTGCTACACAGAACGAACTCATTGCAGACCTTATTTTCTTATGTTCTTAATTAACTATTCATGACGACAACCAGGTTAGGTTAGATTAGGTTATCCTTCCAACCCAACCTAACCTAACCAAGTTGAGGGGTGAAGGTCGAGTCAATAAATAATTTAGTGCCATGTTTAATCACTATTCTTACAACCAAATTAAGTGAGCTAATTAACCCTTTGACTCAAAGGTTAAACTCATCCTCATCAAAGGGTTAATTCTCGTCATCAAAGGGTTAAATCACTGTCGAAAAGGTTAATTGCTTTCTTTTTATCTTGAATTATGGTTTAAGATGAGTTTTTTTTTTAACTTACAATATAAGGATTTCTGAGGTCGAGGCTTGAAGTATAGCTCTCTTTATCTGCTCTATCACCCCCTTCTCTCTCTGTCATGTCTCTGGCTGGTGGTCGTCCCCTGCAGCCGTATAATCAACGTCTTGGTCAGTTCGTGGAGGTTTCCGGAAATGAGGATCGTTGCTGGTCCACCGTCATGGGTAGTTGTCGTACCGCATGCTGGTTGAGTGAGGGGGAGGTACTTAGATATGGAGGAAAAGACGGAAACGAGGAGAAGAAGTTGCGAGGTATATCAATGGTAACAGGACACACGGCGGAGACTAGACCTTGAGATGGTAGTCTTCGGTGTGTCTTAGAGGAAAATTTTCATATGCTTCCATTATTCAGGTGAATCCCAGTTCTGACGAGTCTATGGGGATTCCTGTCTCAAGGTTCCAGTCGTAAAGGTGTTCCGCCTTAGTGGGTTCCGGTCGTAAAGGTGTTCCGGTCTTTAGTGGGTTCCAGTCGAAAGGTGTTCCGGTCTTTAGTGGGTTCCAGTCGTAAAGGTAAGTTCCGTCTTTAGTGGGTTCCAGTCGTAAAGGTGTTCCGGTCTTTAGTGGGTTCCAGTCGTAAAGGTGTTCCGGTCTTAGTGTCGGGCCCGGTTCCTCGTAGTTAGGTTAGGTTTGGTTAGGTTAGATTAGGTTAATTTAGTTTATGTTAGGTTATGTTATGTTGCGTTAGGTTAGGTTAGATTAGGTTAATTTAGTTTGTTAGGTTATGTTGCGTTAGGTTAGGTTAGATTAGGTTAATTTAGTTTATGTTAGGTTATGTTATGTTGCGTTAGGTTAATTTAAGTTAGGTTAGGTTAGATTGGGTTAGGTTAAAGTTCAGAATAATTAGGGGCCCGTTGGATGATTAGTCACCAGGGGGAAGCATCTAGTCACGGCAGAGTTCAGGTATAATATAACGCCATAAGAGAATACATCTAATTACCTTAAAGTCTAGGTGTAATTTCGTCGCCATGTTTATCATTATCTGCCCGTCATATGTGGAGTCAATATTTTGATATTTTCTCGTAATTACAAATACAATCTGTAACGCTTATGTAATTTTTCTTAACTTAATCGAATAACAAATCAACAGTGTGTGTGTGTGTGTGTGTGTGTGTGTGTGTGTGTGTGTATGTATGTGTGTGTGTGTGTGTGTGTGTGTGTGTCTGTGTGTGTGTGTCTGTGTGTGTGTGTGTCTGTGTGTGTGTCATAAAGTGGCGGTGATGTACTGTAACTGTATTACTGTGATGGGATCCTTTACCGCCACGCGTTGTTATCAAGCCACTACACTGATGGTTGTATTTATCCGCTACTTTGACGGAGTTACCTGGTGAGAAGCTAAGAGAGAGATACGACCATACACACACACCTACCTAATGCCTCTTGCACCACCTTCACCTGTTGTTATTATTATTATTTACACCTTGACCAACCTTGCTGCTGGGCCTATCTTTCATAACCTCTCTCTCTCTCTCTCTCTCTCTCTCTCTCTCTCTCTCTCTCTCTCTCTCTCTCTCTCCTCTCTCTCTCTCTCTCTCTCCCCCCCCCCCCCTCTCTCTCTCTCTCTCTCTCTCTCTCTCCTTCACCTAATTGTAGGTCTCAGGTTGCATCAGGTGACCCCATATAGTCTCTTAGTCATTACTGCTAGACAGGTGTGTGTGTGTGTGTGTGTGTGTGTGTGTGTGTGTGTGTGTGTGTGTGTGTGTGTGTGTGTGTGTGTGTGTGTGTGTGTGTGTGTGTTTATTCTACTGTTTTCTGTATGACAAATTAATTGAATTTTAGATTTTAATAATAATTTTCTTCTTTCTTTGCAGGTAAGTGACCCCTGAACTGGACACTGCCAACCACTATTACCGGCTACTAACTGTAAGTACTATTAATGGGGAAAGTAACTTTAGACTTTGCCGGTCACTGTCTTAACACTATCGGTTTCTCCTATTGAAAGAAAGTACTGGAGAGAACACTGTCAGCTACTGTCGGTCTCTCCTACTGAAAGAAAGTACTGGAGAGAACACTACCAGCTACTGTCGGTCTCTCCTACTGAAAGAAAGTACTGGAGAGAACACTGTCGGTCACTGTCGTCCTCCTACTGAAAGAAAGTACTGGAGAGAACACTACCAGCTACTGTCGGTCTCTCCTACTGAAAGAAAGTACTGAGAGAACACTGTCAGCTACTGTCGGTCTCTCACTGAAGAAAGTACTGGAGAGAACACTGTCGGTCACTGTCGGTCAGCACTAATAGCCAATATCGTGAGAAGGTCGCCACTCTCTCACGCCGTTAACAGTGATGCGAGGAGGCTGTTTGACCCACCTCCTGTTGTACTGTTTTTCCACCTGAACCTGCTGTTATCTTACCGGACGCTGCTCTGTTATCTTACCTGGACGCTGCCTCTGTTATCTTACCTGGGCGCTGCTCTGTTATCTTACCTGGGCGCTGCTCTGTTATCTTACCTGGGCGCTGCTCTGTTATCTTACCTGGACGCTGCTCTGTTATCTTACCTGGACGCTGCTCTGTTATCTTACCTGGACGCTGCTCTGTTATCTTACCTGGACGCTGCTCTGTTATCTTACCTGGACGCTGCTCTGTTATCTTACCTGGGCGCTGCTCTGTTATCTTACCTGGGCGCTGCTCTGTTATCTTACCTGGACGCTGCTCTGTTATCTTACACAGGCGCTGCTCTGTTATCTTACCTGGACGCTGCTCTGTTATCTTACCTGGGCGCTGCTCTGTTATGCCTGGGCGCTGCTCTGTTATCTACCTGGGCGCTGCTCTGTTATCTTACCTGGGCGCTGCTCTGTTATCTTACCTGGGCGCTGCTCTGTTATCTTACCTGGACGCTGCTCTGTTATCTTACCTGGACGCTGCTGTTGTCTTACCTGGGCGCTGCTCTGTTATCTTACGGACGCTGTCTGTTATCTTACCTGGACGCTGCTCCTGTTATCTTACCTGGGCGCTGCTCTGTTGTACTTACCTGGGCGCTGCTCTGTTGTTATCTTACCTGGGCGCTGCTCTGTTATGTCTTACCTGGACGCTGCTCTGTTATCTTACCTGGACGCTGCTCTGTTATCTTACCTGGACCTTTCTCTGTTATCTTACCTGGGCGCTGCTCTGTTATCTTACAGGCGCTGCTCTGTTTTCTTACCGGACGCTGCTCTGTTATCTTACCTGGACGCTGCTCTGTTATCTTACCTGGGCGCTGCTCTGTTGTATCTTCCTGGGCGCTGCTCTGTTATCTACCTGGGCGCTGCTCTGTTTTCTTACCTGGACGCTGCTCTGTTATCATACCTGGACGCTGCTGTTATCTTACCTATGAACTGCTGTTATCTTACCTGGGCGCTGCTCTGTTATCTTACCTGGACGCTGCTCTGTTATCTTACCTGGACGCTGCTCTGTTATCTTACCTGGGCGCTGCTCTGTTATCTCACCTGGGCGCTGCTGTTATCTTACCTGGACGCTGCTCTGACTATCTTCTGGGCGCTGCTCTGTTATCTTTACCTGGGCGCTGCTCTGTTATCTTACCTGGACGCTGCTCCTGTTGCTCTTACCTGGACACCATGCCTGGACGCTGCTCTGTTGGCATCTTACCTGGGCGCTGCTCTGTTATCTTACATAGGCTGCTCTGTTTTTCTTACCTGAGCTTTGCTCTGTTTTCTTACCTGGGCGCTGCTCTGTTATCTTACCTGGGCGCTGCTCTGTTATGCCTACCTGGACGCTGCTCTGTTATCTTACCTGGGCGCTGCTCTGTTATCTTACCAGACGCTGCTCTGTTATCTTACCTGGGCGCTGCTCTGTTGCTTATCTTACCTGGACGGCGCTGCTCTGTTGTATCTTACCTGGACGCTCTGTTATCTTACCTGGGCGCTGCTCTGTTATCTTACCTGGGCGCTGCTCTGTTATGCCACCTGGGCGCTACTCTGTTTTTCTTACCTGGACGCTGCTCTGTTATCTTACCTGGACGCTGCTCTGTTGTATCTTACCTGGGCGCTGCTCTGTTGGCCATACCTGGACGCTGCTCTGTTATCTTACACCTGGGCGCTGCTCTGTTATCTTACCTGGGCGCTGCTCTGTTATCTTACCTGGGCGCTGCTCTGTTATCTTACCTGGGCGCTGCTCTGTTATCTTACACCTGGACGCTGCTCTGTTATCTTACCTGGACGCTGCTCTGTTATCTTACCTGGACGCTGCTCTGTTATCTTACCTGGGCGCTGCTCTGTTATCTTACCTGGGCGCTGCTCTGTTATCTTACCTGGGCGCTGCTCTGTTATCTTCTGGACGCTGCTCTGTTATCTTACCTGGGCGCTGCTGTTATCTTACCTGAGGCTTTGCTCTGTTATCTTACCTGGGCGCTGCTCTGTTGTCTTTACCTGGGCGCTGCTCTGTTATCTTACCTGGACGCTGCTCTGTTATCTTGCCTGGACGCTGCTCTGTTATCTTACCTGGACGCTGCTCTGTTATCTTACCTGGGCGCTGCTCTGTTATCTTACCTGGACGCTGCTGTTATCTTGCCTGGACGCTGCTCTGTTATCTTACCTGGACGCTGCTCTGTTATCTTACCTGGGCGCTGCTCTGTTATCCTTACCTGAACGCTGCTCTGTTATCTTGCCTGGGCGCTCTGTTATCTTACCTGGACGCTGCTCTGTTATCTTACCTGGACGCTGCTCTGTTGTTATCTTACCTGGAGGGCGCTGCTCTGTTATCACCCTGGACGCTGCTCTGTTGTCTTACCTGGACTGCTCTGTTACCTTACCTGGGCGCCGCTCTGTTGGCATCTTACCTGGGCGCTGCTCTGTTATACCTGGGCGCTGCTGTTATCTTACCTGGACTGCTCTGTTATCTTACCTGGACGGCGCTGCTCTGTTATCTTACCTGGACGCTGCTCTGTTATCTTACCTGGACGCTGCTCTGTTGTATCTTACCTGGACGCTGCTCTGTTATCTTACCTGGGCGCTGCTCTGTTATCTTACCTGGGCGCTGCTCTGTTTATCCTTACCTGGACGCTGCTCTGTTATCTTACCTGGGCGCTGCTCTGTTACCTTACCTGGACGCTCTTTGTTATCTTACTGGGCGCTGCTCTGTTACCTTACCTGGACGCTGCTGTTATCTTACCTGGGCGCTGCTCTGTTACCTTACCTGGACGCTGCTGTTGTATCTTACCTGGACGCTGCTCTGTTATCTTACCTGGGCGCTGCTCTGTTATCTTACCTGGGCTGCTCTGTTACCTTACCTGGACGCTGCTGTTATCTTACCTGGGCGCTGCTCTGTTACCTTACCTGGACGCTTTGCTCTGTTATCTTACCTGGACGCTGCTCTGTTACCTTACCTGGACGCTGCTCTGTTATCTTACCTGGACGCTGCTCTGTTATCTTACCTGGACGCTGCTCTACCTTACCTGGGCGCTGCTCTGTTATCTTACCTGGGCGCTGCTCTGTTATCTTACCTGGGCGCTGCTCTGTTATCTTACCTGGACGCTGCTCTGTTATCTTACCTGGACGCTGCTCTGTTACATCTTACCCTGGACGCTGCTCCTGTTATCTTACATGACGCTGCTCTGTTATCTTACCTGGACGCTGCTCTGTTATCTTACCTGGGCGCTGCTCTGTTATCTTACCTGGACGCTGCTCTGTTATCTTACCTGGGCGCTGCTCTGTTACCTTACCTGGACGCTGCTGTTATCTTACCTGGGCGCTGCTCTGTTACCTTACCTGGATTGCTGCTGTTATCTTACCTGGGCGCTGCTCTGTTACCTTACCTGGACTGCTGTTTATCTTACCTGGACGCTGCTCTGTTATCTTACCTGGCGCTGCTCTGTTTACCTTACCTGGACGCTGCTGTTATCTTACCTGGACGCTGCTCTGTTATCTTACCTGGGCGCTGCTCTGTTATCTTACCTGGGCGCTGCTTTCTGTTACCGCCCACCTGGACGCTGCTGTTATCTTACCTGGACGCTGCTCTGTTATCTTACCTGGACGCTGCTCTGTTATCTTACCTGGTTTTCTCTGTTACCTTACCTGGTTTTCACTCTGTTATCTTACCTGGACGCTGCTCTCTGTTATCTTACCTGGACGCTGCTCTGTTATCTTACCTGGGCGCTGCTCTGTTACGCATACCTGGACGCTGCAATTTATCTTACCTGGACTGCTCTGTTATCTTACCTGGGCGCTGCTCTGTTATCTTACCTGGGCGCTGCTCTGTTGTATCTTGCCTGGACGCTGCTCTGTTATCTTACCTGGTTTGCTCTGGTATCTTACCTGGGCGCTGCTCTGTTGCCTTACCTGGACGCTGCTGTTATCTTACCTGGGCGCTCTGTTATCTTACCTGGACGCTGCTCTCTGTTATCTTACCTGGACGCTGCACTGTTATCTTACCTGGACGCTGCTCACCGTTGCATACCTGGACGCTGCTGTTATCTTACCTGGGCGCTGCTCTGTTGTATCTTACCTGGACGCTGCTCTCTGTTAGCTTACCTGGGCGCTGCTCTGTTATCTTACCTGGACGCTTTGCTCGTTATCTTACCTGGACGCTGCTCTGTTACCTTACCTGGGCGCTGCTCTGTTATCTTACCTGGGCGCTGCTCACATTTATCTTACCTGGGCGCTGCTCTGTTATCTTACCTGGACGCTGCTCTGTTATCTTACCTGGACGCTGCTCTGTTATCTTACCTGTGGACGCTGCTCTGTTATCTTACCTGGACGCTGCTCATTATCTTACCTGGACGCTGCTCTGTTATCTTACCTGGGCTGCTCTGTTATCTTACCTGGGCGCTGCTCTGTTATCTTACCTGGGCGCTGCTCTGTTATCTTACCTGGACGCTGCTCTGTTATCTTACCTGGACGCTGCTCTGTTGTCTTACCTGGGCGCTGCTCTGGTGATATCTTACCTGGGCGCTGCTCTGTTGTTATCTTACCTGGGCGCTGCTCTGTTATCTTACCTGGGCGCTGCTCTGTTATCTTACCTGGACGCTGCTCTGTTATCTTACCTGGACGCTGCTCTGTTGGCATACACCTGGACGCTGCTCTGTTGGCATCTTACTGGACGCTGCTCTGTTATCTTACCTGGACGTTATCTTACCTGGGCGCTGCTCTGTTATCTTACCTGGGCGCTGCTCTATTTATCGCCCACCTGGGCGCTGCTCTGTTATCTTACCTGGACGCTGCTCTGTTATCTTACCTGGACGCTGCTCTGTTATCTTACCTGGACGCTGCTCTGTTATCTTACCTGGGCGCTGCTCTGTTATGCTTACCTGGGCGCTGCTCTGTTGTACCTGGACGCTGCTCTGTTATCTTACCTGGACGCTTTGCTCTGTTGTTGCTCTTACCTGGGCGCTGCTCTGTTATCTTACCTGGGCGCTGCTCTGTTATCTTACCTGGGCGCTGCTCTGTTGTATCTTACCTGGACGCTGCTCTGTTATCTTACCTGGGCGCTGCTCTGTTATCTTACCTGGACGCTGCTCTGTTATCTTACCTGGGCGCTGCTCTGTTGTATCTTACCTGGACGCTGCTGTTATCTTACCTGGACGCTGCTCTGTTATCTTACCTGGGCGCTGCTCTGGTATGCCACCTGGACGCTGCTCTGTTATCTTACCTGGACGCTGCTCTGTTATCTTACCTGGGCGCTGCTCATTATCTTACCTGGACGCTGCTCTGTTATCTTAGGACTGCTCTGTTATCTTACCTGGACGCTGCTCTGTTATCTTACCTGGGCGTAACCTGTTATCTTACCTGGACGCTGCTCTGTTATCTTACCTGGACGCTGCTCTGTTATCTTACCTGGACGCTGCTCTGTTATCTTACCTGGACGCTGCTCTGTTATCTTACCTGGACCTTTGCTCTGTTATCTTACCTGGGCGCTGCTCTGTTGTATCTTACCTGGACGCTGCTCTGTTATCTTTCTGGGCGCTGCTCTGTTATCTTACCTGGGCGCTGCTCTGTTATCTTACCTGGACGCTCTGTTATCTTGGTCGTGGGGGTAGCAATGATGATAGTGATAATGTTGATAATGATGAGTATTTTTATGATACCGGATTGTAGTCTTATTTCTTTGACATCCTACCCTGCCAACATCCATCCTACCCTGCCAACATCCATCCTACCCTGCCAACATCCATCCTACCTGCCAACATCCATCCATACCATCCCAACATCCATCCTACCCCTGCCAACATCCATCCATACCATCAACATCCATCCTACCCTGCCAACATCCATCCATACCATCCCAACATCCATCCATACCATCCCAACATCCATCCTACCCTGCCAACATCCATCCATACCATCCCAACATCCATCCTGCCTGCCAACATCCATCCATACCATCCCTACATCCATCCTACCTGCCAACATCCATCCATACCATCCCCATCCATCCTACCTGCCAACATCCATCCCTACCCTGCCAACATCCACCCTACCCTCCCAACATCCATCCCTACCTCAACATCCATCCCTGCCTGCTAACATCCGTCCTATCCTGCCAACATCCATCCTATCCTGCCAACATCCATCCTACCCTGCCAGCATCCATCCTGCCTGCCAGCATCCATCCTACCCTGCCAACATCCATCCCTACCCTGCCAACCCATCTTACCCTACCAACATCCATCCTACCCTGCCAACATCCATCCTCCCTGCCAACATCCATCCTACCCTGCCAACATCCATCCTGCCAACATCCATCCCTACCCTGCTAACATCCATCCTACCCTCAACTTCCATCCTACCCTAACAACATCCCTACCCTGCCAACATCCATCCTATCCTGCCACCATCCATCCTACCCTGCCAACATCCATCCCTACCCTCAACATCCATCCCTACCCCCAACATCCATCCCTACCTTCCCAACATTCATCCTACCTTCCTAACATCCATCCCATGCAAACATCTAACCTTTCCAACATCCGGCAGTGAGCGTCACGGATACTCAGAGAGAGAGAGAGAGAGAGAGAAGAGAGAAGTGTTCTCTCCTAAGAATATGAATATGGTGTTGGGTTGTAC
>NW_024739888.1:0-8803 GCF_018991925.1 Homarus americanus | reverse complement strand
TTTGGTACCTGGAAGTGTCAGGGTGTACCTGGAAGTGTCAGAGGTGTACCTGAGTGTGTCATTGGTGTACCTGGGAGTGTCAGAGGTGTACCAGGAGTGTCAGAGGTGTACCTGGGAGTGCTGGTTGTACCTGGGAGTGTCAGGGGTGTACCTGGAAGTGTCAGGGGTTGTACCTGGAAGTGTCAGAGGTGTGCCTGGGTGTCAGAGGTGTACCTGGGAGTGTCAGAGGTGTACCTGGGAGTGTTGTTGGTGTACCTGGGAGGGCAGGTGTACCAGGAGTGTCAGGTGACCTGGACACAGGTGTCGGGAGTGTCGAGGTGTACCTGGAAGTGTGGGGTGTGCCTGGAGTGTCAGGGTGTACCTGGAGTGTCAGAGGTGTACCTGGGGAGTGCCTGGGGTGTGCCTGGAGTGTCTGAGGTGCCTGGAGTGTCCGAGCTGTGCCTGGGGTGTCTGGGGTGTGCCTGGTAGTGTTGGAGGTGCCTGACAGTGTCTAGGGTGTACCTGAAGTGTCTGAGGTGTACATGGAATGTCAGAGGTGTATCTTGCAGTGTCGGCGTAGTGGCCTGGGAGTGTCAGCGGTATACGTGGGATTGTCAGAGGATACCTGGGCGTATCAGAGGTGTACCTGGAGTGTCAGAGGTGTGCCTGGAGTGTCATTGGTGTGCCTGGGAGTGACAGAGGTGTACCTGGAAGTGTCAGGGTGTGCCTGGAAGTGTCAGGGTGTGCCTGAAGTGTCAGCGGTGTACCTGGGAGTGTCAGAGGTGTTCCTGGGAGTGTCGGAGGAGTGCCTGGGAGGTCAGGGAGTACCTGGGAGTGTCAGAGGTGGCCTAGGAGTGTCAGAGGTGTACCTGGGAGGTCTGAGGTTCCTGGGAGTGTCTGAGGTGTGCCTGAAGTGTCTGAGGTGTACATGGAATGTCAGAGGTGTATCTTGCAGTGTCAGCGGTGTACCTGGAGGTTGAGTGGTACCTGGGATTGTCAGAGGAACTTGGCGTATCAGAGGTGTGCCTGGGAGTGTCAGAGGTGTACCTGGGAGTGTCAGAGGTACCTGAGTGTCAGAGGTACCTGGTGTCAGTGGTGTACCTGGAGGCAGAGTTGTGCTTGGGAGTGTGATTGGTGTGCCTGGGAGTGTCAGAGGTGTATCTGGAAGTGACAGAGGTGTGCCTGGGAATATCAGAGGTGTGCCTGGGGAGTGTCAGGTGTGCCTGGAGTGTCAGGGGTGTAACTGGGAGTGTCGGAGGTGTGAACTGGGAGGCCGGAGGTGTGCCTAGGGTGTCAGGAGGCGTGCCTAGAGTGTCAGAGTAGGCCTGGGAGTGTCAGAGGTGTACCTGGGAGTGTCTGAGGTGTACCTGGGAATGTCAGGGAGAACCAGGAGTGTAAGAGGTGTGCCTGGGAGTATCAGAGGTGTACCAGGGAGTGTCAGAGGTAAACCAGGGAGTGTCAGAGGTGAACCAGGAGTGTCTGAGGTGTACCCTAGAGTATCGGGAGGTACCTGGGAGTATCGGAGGTGTACCTGGTAGTGTCAGAGGTGTCCTGGTAGTATCTGTGGTGTACCTGGGGAGGTCAGGAGGTGTATTTGAAGTGTCAGAGGTGTACCTGGGAGCATCAGAGGTACCTGGAGTGTCAGAGGTGTACCAGGGAGTGTCAGAGGAGTACTGGGAGTATCGGAGGTGTACCTGGGAGTATCGGAGGTGTACCTGGGAGTGTCAGAGGTATACCTGGGAGTGTCAAGGTGTACCAGGGGTGTCAGAGGTGAACCAGTGAATGTGGAATACCTGAGGTTGTAGAGGTACCTGGGAGTGTCTGAGGTGTGCCTGAGTGTCAGGGGAGACCAAGAGAGTGTTAGGAGGTACCTGGGAGTGTCAGAGGTGTACCAAGGAGAGCAGGAGGTGAACCAGGAGTGTCAGAGGTGATCCAGGGAGTGTCGGAGGTGTACCTGGGAGTGTCGGAGGTGTGCCTGGGAGGTCAGAGGCACTTGGGAGTGTCAGCAAGTGCACCTGGGAGTGTTTGAGAGGTGTTACTGGGAGTGTCTGAGCTTTTACCTGGGAGTGTTTGAGATGTATCTGGTAGTGTCTGAGGTGTACCTGGCAGTGTCAGCGGTGTACCTGGGGAGTGTCAGGGTATACCTGGAGTATCATTGGTGTACCTGGAAGTGTCAGGGGGTACCTGAAGTGTCAGTGGTGTACCTGAGTGTGTCATTGGTGTACCTGGAGTGCTGTGGAGGTGTAGAATGTCAGAGGTGCACCTGGGAGTGTCATTGGTGTGCCTGGGAGCGTCAGGGTGTACCTGCAAGTGTCAGGTGTGCCTGGAAGTGTCAGAGGTGTAACTGGGAGTGTCAGAGGTGTACCTGGGAGTATCGGACATGTACCTGGAGTATCGGAGGTGTACCTGGGAGTGTCAGAGGTGTACCTGAGAGTGTCAAGGTGTACCAGGGAGTGTCTGAGGTGTACCTGGAGTGTGATAGGTGTGCCTGGGAGTGCTGGGAGGTGTGCCTGGGAGTGTCAAAGGTGTACCTGGGAGTATTCAGAGGTATGCCTGAGAGTGTCAGGAGGTGTACCTGGGAGTGTCAGAGGTGTGCCTGGGAGTGTCAGAGGTGTGCCTGGGAATGTCAGAGGTGGCACCTGGAGGTCAGAGGTATACCTGGGTGCATCAGAGGTGTACCTGGGAGTGTCAGAGTTGTACCTGGGAGTGTCAGAGGTACCTGGGAGTGTCAGAGGTGTTCCTGAGATGTCAGAGGTGTACCTGGGAGTGTCAGAGGTGTACCTGGGAGTGTCAGAGGTGTACCTGAAGTGTCAGAGGAGTATCCTGGGAGTGTCATTGGTGTACCTGGGAGTGTCATTGGTTTACCTGGGAGTGTCAGAGGTGTACCAGGGTGTGTCAGTGGTGTACCTGGCAGTGTCATTGGTGTGACCTGGGAGTGTCAGAGGTGTACCTGGAAGTGTCAGGGGTGTACCTGGAAGTGTCAGAGTACCTGGAAGTGTCAGAGGTGTGCCTGGGAGTGCCTGAGGTGCCTGGGATTGCCAGAGGTGTGCCTGGGAGTGTCAGGGTGTGCCTGGGCGTGTCAGGGGTGTACCTGGAGTGTCATAGGTGTATCTGGCAGTGTCAGCGGTGTGACTGGGAGTGTCAGGGTGGCACCTGGGAGGTCAGAGGTGTGCCTGGAGTGTCAGGGTGCACTTGGGAGTGTCAGGGTGCCTGGGGAGTGTCAGAGAAGCACTTGAGTGTCACAGGTGCACCTGGAGTGTCTGAGGTACCTGGGAGTGTCAGGAGGTGTACCTGAAAGTGTCAGGAGGTGTACCTGGGAGTGTGGTTGGTGTGCCTGGGAGTGTCAGAGGTACCAGGGAGTGTCAGTGGTGTTCCTGGGAGTGTCATTGGTGTACCTGGGAGTGTCAGAGTTGTACCTGGAAGTGTCTGGGGTGTACCTGGAAGTGTCAGGTGTGCCTGGAAGTGTCAGGAGGTGTGCCTGGGAGTGTCTGAGGTGCCTGGGAGTGTCTGGGGTGTGCCTGGGAGTGTCTGAGCTGTGCCTGGGGTGTCTGGGGTGTGCCTGGTAGTGTCTGGAGGTGTGCCTGCAGTGTCTTAGGTGTGCCTGGCAGTGTCTGAGGTGTACCTGGGAGTGTCAGAGGTGTACCTGGGAGTGTCAAGGTGTTCCTGGGAGTGTCGGAGGAGTACCTGGGAGCGTCAAGGAGTACCTGGGAGTGTCAGAGGTGTACCTGGGGTGTCATAGGGTGTACCTGGGAGTGTCTGAGGTGTTCCTGGAGTGTCTGAGGTGCCTGGAAGTGTCTGAGGTGTATGGAATGTCAGAGGTATCTTGCAGTGTCAGCGGTGTACTGGGAGTGTCAGCGGTACTGGGATTGTCAGAGGTATACCTGGGCGTATCAGTGGTGTACCTGGGAGGTCAGAGGTGTACCTGGGAGTGTCAATGGTGTGCCTGGGAGTGTCAGAGGAGTACCTGGAAGTGTCAGAGGTGTGCCTGGAGTGTCTGAGCTGTACCTGGGGTGTCTGAGGTACCTGGTAGTGTCTGGGGTGTGCCTGGGGAGTTTCAGGTGGTGCCTGGGGGGTCACGCTGTACCTGGCATTGTCTGAGGTGTTCCTGGCAGTGTCAGCGGTGTACCTGAGAGTGTCAGCGGTGTACCTTGGAGTATCATTGGTGTACCTGGAAGTGTCAGGGGTGTACCTGGAAGTGTCAGAGGTGTACCTGAGTGTGTCATTGGTGTAACTGGGAGTGTCAGAGTGTACCAGGGAGTGTCAGAGGTGTACCTGGGAGTGTCATTGGCGTACCTGGAAGTGTCAGGGGTGTACCTGGAAGTGTCAGGGGTGTACCTGGAAGTGTCAGAGGTGTACATGGGAGTGTGATTGGTGTACCTGGGCGTGTCAGAGGTGTACCTGGGAGTGTCAGGGGTGTACCTGGAAGTGTCAGGGGTGTACCTGGAAGTGTCAGAGGTGTACCTGGGGTGCCTGGGCTGTGCCTGGGGTGTCTGGGGGTGTTGCTCTTATAGGTGTCTGGGCTGTGCCTGGGGTGTCACAGGGGGTATGCCTGGTGGTGTCTGGTGTACCTGTGGCAGTGTCTGGGGTGTGCCTGGGGTGTCGTGATTGTGCCTGGGGTGTCAGAGGTGTGTGCCTGGGAGTCATCAGAGGTGTTCCTGGGAGTGCCGGAGGAGTACCTTGGGAGCGCTGGGCGAGTACCTGGGAGTGTCAGAGGTGTACCTGGGAGTGTCAGAGGTGTACCTTGGAGTGTCTGAGGGGTACCTGGGAGTGTCTGAGGTCTACCTGGAAGTGTCTGAGGTGTACATGGAATGTCAGAGGTGTATCTTGCAGTGTCAGCGGTGTACCTGGGAGTGTCAGAGGTATACCTCGGCGTATCCGAGGTGTACCTGGGAGTGTCAGAGGTGTACCTGGGAGTGTCAGAGGTGTGCCTGGGAGTGTCAGAGGTGTACCTGGTAGTGTCAGTGGTGTACCTGGGAGTGTCAGAGTTGTACTTGGGAGTGTGATTGGTGTACCTGGGAGTGTCAGAGGTGTATCTGGAAGTGTCAGAGGTGTACCTGGAGTGTCATAGGTGTATCTGGCAGTGTCAGCGGTGTAACTGGGAGTGTCAGCGGTGTACCTGGGAGTGTCAGAGGTGTGCCTGGGAGAGTCAGAGGTGCACTTGGGAGTGTCACAGGTGCACCTGGGAGTTATAGAGGTGTAACTGGGAGTGTCTGAGCTGTACCTGGGAGTGTCTGAAGTGTACCTGGCAGTGTCTGAGGTGTACCTGGAAGTGTCAGCGGTGTACCTGAGAGTGTCAGGGGTGTACCTGGGAGTGTCAGCGGTGTACCTGGGAGTGTCAGAGGTGTACCTGGGAGTGTCAGAGTTGTACTTGGGAGTGTGATTGGTGTACATGGGAGTGTCAGAGGTGTATCTGGAAGTGTCAGAGGTGTACCTGGGAGTATCATAGGTGTACCTGGGAGTGTCAGAGGTGTACCTGGGAGTGTCAGGGGTGTAACTGGGAGTGTCGGAGGTGTAACTGGGAGTGTCAGAGGTGTACCTGGGAGTGTCAGAGGTGTACCTGGGAGTGTCAGAGTAGTACCCGGGAGTGTCAGAGGTGTACCTGGGAGTGTCTGAGGTGTATCTGGGAGTGTCAGGGGAGAACCAGGGAGTGTAAGAGGAGTACCTGGGAGTATCAGAGGTGTACCAGGGAGTGTTAGAGGTGAACCAGGTAGTGTCAGAGGTGAACCAGGGAGTGTCTGAGGTGTACCTGGGAGTATCGGAGGTGTACCTGGGAGTGTTGGAGGTGTACCTGGGAGTGTCTGAGGTGTACTTGGGAGTGTCTGAGGTGTACCTGGAAGTGTCTGAGGTGTACATGGAATGTCAGAGGTGTATCTTGCAGTGTTATCGGTGTACCTGGGAGTGTAAGCGGTGTACCTGGGAGTGTCAGAGGAATACCTAGGAGTGTCAGAGGTATACCTGGGCGTATCAGAGGTGTACCTGGGAGTGTCAGAGGTGCATCTGGGAGTGTGAGAGGTGTACCTGGGAGTGTCAGAGGTGTACCTGGGAGTGTCAGAGGTGTTCCTGGGAGTGTCGGAGGAGTACCTGGCAGCGTCTAAGGAGTACCTGGGAGTGTCAGAGGAGTACCTGGCAGCGTCAAAGGAGTACCTTGGAGTGTCAGAGGTGTACCTGGTAGTGTCAGTGGTGTACCTGGGAGTGTCAGAGTTGTCCTTGGGAGTGTGATTGGTGTACCTGGGAGTGTCACAGGTGTATCCGGAAGTGTCAGAGTTGTACCTGGGAGTATCAGAGGTGTACCTGGGAGTGTCAGGGCTGTACCTGGGAATGTCAGAGGTGGCCTGGGAGTGTCAGAGGTGTGCCTGGGAGTCAGAGGTGCACTTGGTGTCAGCGGTGTGCCTGGGAGTGTCGAAAGCACTTGGGAGTGTCACAGGTGCACCTGGGGTGTCTGAGGTGTACCTGGGGTGTCAGAGGTGTACCTGAAGTCAGAGGTGTGCCTGGGGAGTGTCATTGGTGTACCTGGGAGTGTCAGAGGTGTACCAGGGAGTGTCAGTGGTGTTCCTGGGAGTGTCATTGGTGTACCTGGGGTGTCAGAGTTGTACCTGGAAGTGTCTGGGGTGTGCCTGGAAGTGTGTCAGGGGTGTGCCTGGAGGTGTCAGAGGTGTGCCTGGGGAGTGTCTGGTGTGCCTGGGGAGTGTCTGGGCTGTGCCTGGGGAGTGTCTGGGCTGTACCTGGGGTGTCTGGGGTGTGCCTGGTGGTGTCTGGTGTGCCTGGCAGTGTCTTAGGTGTGTCCTGGCAGTGTCTGAGGTGTGCCTGGGGAGTGTCAGAGGTGTGCCTGGGAGTGTCAAGGTGTTCCTGGGAGTGTCGGAGGGTACCTGGGAGCGTCAAGGAGTACCTGGGAGTGTCAGAGGTGTACCTGGGAGTGTCATGGGTGTGCCTGGGGAGTGTCTGGTGTTCCTGGGGGGTGTCTGGGGTGTGCCTGGAAGTGTCTGAGGTGTGCATGGAGATGTCAGAGGTGTATCTTGCAGTGTCAGCGGTGTGCACCTGGGAGTCAGCGGGGTGTACCTGGTTGTCAGAGGTATGCCTGGGCGTATCAGTGGTGTGCCTGGGGTGACAGAGGTGTGCCTGGGGAGTGTCAATGGTGTACCTGGGGTGTCAGAGGAGTACCTGGAAGTGTCAGAGGTGTACCTGGGAGTGTCTGGGCTGTACCTGGGGTGTCTGGGGTGTGCCTGGTGGTGTCTGGGGTGTGCCTGGGAGTGTCTGAGGTGTGCCTGGGAGTGTCAGCGCTGTACCTGGGAGTGTCAGAGGTGTACCTGGGGAGTGTCAGAGGTGTTCCTGGGAGTGTCAGGAGGGAGTGCCTGGGAGCGTCAAGGGAGTACCTGGGAGTGTCAGAGGTGTGCCTGGGGAGTGTCAGAGGTGTGCCTGGGGTGTCAGAGGTGTGCCTGGGAGTGTCTTGGGTCTACCTGGAAGTGTCTGAGGTGTGCATGGAATGTCAGGGGTGTATCTTGCAGTGTCAGCAGTGTGCCTGGGAGTGTCAGCGGTGTACCTGGGAGTGTCAGAGGTATGTTGGGCATCAGAGGTGTGCCTGGGAGTGTCAGAGGTTGTGCCTGGGAGTGTCAGAGGTGTGCCTGGTGTGTCATTGGTGGTGTGCCTGGGAGTGTCAGAGGTGTGCCAGGGGAATCAGAGGTTGCACCTGGGGTGTCGTGGTGTGCCTGGGGCGTCAGGGGTGTACCTGCAGAGTGTCAGGGGTGTGCCTGGAAGTGTCAGGGGTGTACCTGGGAGTGTCAGAGGTGTGCCTGGGGTGTCAGGGTGTTCTGGGGAGTGTGGGGTGTGCACCAGAGCAGAGGTGTACCTGGGGTGTCAGAGGTGTGCCTGGGAGTGTCAGAGGTGTGCCTGAAAGTGTCAGAGGTGTGCCTGGGAGTGTCATTGGTGTGCCTGGGAGTGTCAGAGGTGTGCCAGGGGTGTCAGTGGTGTGCCTGGGGTGTCATTGGTGTACCTGGGGAGTGTCAGAGGTGTGCCTGGAGGTGTCTGGGGTGTGCCTGGAGGTGTCAGGGGTGTGCCTGGAAGTGTCAGAGGTGTGCCTGGGAGTGTCTGGGGTGTGCCTGGGGTGTCTGGGGTGTGCCTGGGGTGTCAGGGGTGTGCCTGGGGTGTCTGGGCTGTGCCTGGGGTGTGTCTGGGTGTGCCTGGTGGTGTCTGGGGTGAGACCTGGGGGTGTCTTGGGGTGTGCCTGGCGGTGTCTGAGGGTGTGCCTGGGGAGTGTCAGAGGTGTGCCTGGGGTGTCAGAGGTGTTCCTGGGAGTGTCGGAGGGTACCTGGGGCGTCAAAGGAGTACCTGGGAGTGTCAGAGGTGTACCTGGGGAGTGTCAGAGGTGTGCCTGGGGAGTGTCTGAGGGTGTTCCTGGAGTGTCTGAGGTGTACCTGGAAGTGTCTGAGGTGTGCATGGAATGTCAGAGGTGTATCTTGCAGTGTCAGCGGTGTGCCTGGGGTGTCAGCGGTGTACCTGGGATTGTCAGAGGTATACCTGGGCGTATCAGAGGTGTGCCTGGGAGTGTCAGAGGTGTGCCTGGGAGTGTCAATGGTGTGCCTGGGGACTGTCAGAGGTGTGCCTGGAAGTGTCTGAGGTGTGCCTGGGGTGTCAGGGCTGTGCCTGGGACTGTCAGGGGTGTGCCTGGAGTGTCAGAGGTGCCGGGAGTGTCAGAGGTGTGCCTGGAGTCAGAGGTGTGCCTGGAGTGTCTGAGGTTATGCCTGGGGTGTCTTAGGTGTGCCTGGAAGTGTCTGGGGTGTACATGGATGTCAGAGGTGTATCTTGCAGTGTCAGCGGTGTGCCTGGGAGC
>NW_024739887.1:5000-12383 GCF_018991925.1 Homarus americanus | reverse complement strand
TCAATTGTGCTTCGTTCGGTTACGTATTGCTACCAGTTTCTATAGAGACCTATGGACATAGGAAGATTGTCAGCACTGATAAGTAAATTCCTCACCAAACTACAATAAGGCCTCTCACACGAGCGTTTTTCTGACGCATGATTTAGAAATCAATGGAGTTCAATGGACGTCCATGTGAAAGGTACCATTGAACTCCATTGATTTCTAAGTCGAGTGACATACGGTCATGCATCAAAACTATGCTCATGTGAAAGAGGTCTTGAGCTCAAGGAATCTCAACTCTATATAGTCATGACAGAAAATTTAATTCCTTAAATGTCTTGCTGTGATAGATTGTATCTACAAAACAAATCTCGTTAAAGTCTACAAGTACAATACTTGTTCCAGTTATCATGCTCACAGCAATACCCCATGCATGGCCAGATGGACATAGGAACAGAAAAAATACACTCCCATGTATATGTGTGTACAGATTTATATGGTCTATGATTCACTGGCTGATGGATTTGCATTAATCTTATACTGTAACTGGTCACAACAAACCATCTCTCAGTTCCTCCTTCAAGTCTAAACTTACACTGGTTCTTTTAATGATACTTGCCCACAGTAACTGCCACCTTCCTATACACTAAACCCTCCATGATTTCATTCTCAGTCATACTAATCTATGCATAATATCTATGGCATAATTTCTATGTACCTCCTCCATTATGTACAGTGATTCTCTAACCTCCTCCATTATGTACAGTGATTCTCTAACCTCCTCCATTATGCACAGTGATTCTCTAACCTCCTCCATTATGTACAGTGATTCTCTAACCTCTTCCATTATGTACAGTAATTCTCTAACCTCCTCCATTATGTACAGTAATTCTCTAACCTCCTCCATTATGTACAGTGATTCTCTAACCTCCTCCATTATGTACAGTGATTCTCTAACCTCTTCCATTATGTACAGTAATTCTCTAACTTCCTCCATTATGTACAGTGATTCTCTAACCTCTTCCATTATGTACAGTAATTCTCTAACCTCCTCCATTATGTACAGTGATTCTCTAACCTCTTCCATTATGTACAGTGATTCTCTAACGTCCATTATGTACAGTGATTCTCTAACCTCCTCCATTATGTACAGTGATTCTCTAACCTCCTCCATTATGTTCAGTGATTCTCTAACCTCCTCCATTATGTACAGTGATTCTCTAACCTCCTCCATTATGTACAGTAATTCTCTAACCTCCTCCATTATGTACAGTGATTCTCTAACCTCTTCCATTATGTACAGTGATTCTCTAACCTCCATTACATACAGTAATTCTCTAACCTCTTCCATTAAGTACAGTAATTTTCTAACCTCCTCCATTATGTACAGTAATTCTCTAACCTCCTCGATTATGTACAGTAATTTTCTAACCTCTTCCATTATTACAGTAATTCTCTAACCTCCTCCATTATGTACAGTGATTCTCTAACCTCCATTACATACAGTAATTCTCTAACCTCCTCCATTATGTACAGTAATTCTCTAACCTCCTCCATTATGTACAGTAATTCTCTAACCTCTTCCATTATGTACAGTGATTCTCTAACCTCCTCCATTATGTACAGTGATTCTCTAACCTCCTCCATTATGTACAGTAATTCTCTAACCTCCTCCATTATTACAGTAATTCTCTAAGCTCCTCCATTATGTACAGTAATTCTCTAACCTCCTCCATTATTACAGTAAATCTCTAATGTCCTCCATTATTACAGTAATTCTCTAACCCCCTCCATTATGTACAGTAATTCTCTAACCTCCTCCATTATTACAGTAATTCTCTAACCTCTTTCATTACGTACAGTAATTCTCTAACCTCCTCCATTATGTACAGTGATTCTCTATCCTTCTCCATTATGTACAGTAATTCTCTAACCTCCTCCATTATGTACAGTAATTCTCTAACCTCTTCCATTACGTACAGTAATTCTCTAACCTCCTCCATTATTACAGTAATTCTCTAACCTCTTCCATTACGTACAGTAATTCTCTAACCTCCTCCATTATTACAGTAATTCTCTAACCTTTTCCATTACATACAGTAATTCTCTAACCTCCTCCATTATGTACAGTGATTCTCTATCCTTCTCCATTATGTACAGTAATTCTCCGACCTCTTCCATTACGTACAGTAATTCTCTAACCTCCTCCATTATAACAGTAATTCTCTAACCTCCTCCATTATTACAGTAATTCTCTAACCTCTTCCATTACGTACAGTAATTCTCTAACCTCCTCCATTATGTACAGTAATTCTCTAACCTCCTCCATTATTACAGTAATTCTCTAACCTTTTCCATTACGTACAGTAATTCTCTAACCTCCTCCATTATTACAGTAATTCTCTAACCCCCTCCATTATGTACAGTAATTCTCTAACTTCCTCCATTATGTACAGTAATTCTCTAACCTCCTCCATTATGTACAGAAATTCTCTAACCCCCTCCATTATGTACAGTAATTCTCTAACCTCCTCCATTATGTACAGTAATTCTCTAACCTCCTCCATTATGTACAGTAATTCTCTAACCTCCTCCATTATGTACAGTAATCTCTAACCTCCTCCATTATGTACAGTAATTCTCAACCTCCTCCATTATGTACAGAAATTCTCTAACCCTCCAATACATAAGTAATTTTCAATCTCCCTCCATTATGTACAGTAATTTCTAACCTCCTCCATTATGCACAGTGATTCTCTAACCTCCTCCATTATGTACAGTGATTCTCTAACCTCTTCCATTATGTACAGTAATTCTCTAACCTCCTCCATTATGTACAGTAATTCTCTAACCTCCTCCATTATGTACAGTGATTCTCTAACCTCCTCCATTATGTACAGTGATTCTCTAACCTCTTCCATTATGTACAGTAATTCTCTAACTTCCTCCATTATGTACAGTGATTCTCTAACCTCTTCCATTATGTACAGTAATTCTCTAACCTCCTCCATTATGTACACTTAACCTTCCATTACATAAAGGCACTTTCAACCTCCTCCATTATGTACAGTAATTCTCTAACCCCCTCCATTATGTACAGTAATTCTCTAACCTCCTCCATTATGTACAGTAATTCTCTAACCCCCTCCATTATGTACGGTAATTCTCTAACGCCCTCCATTATGTACAGTAATTCTCTAACCTCCTCCATTATGTACAGTAATTCTCTAACCTCCTCCATTATGTACAGCAATTCTCTAACCTCCTCCATTATGTACAGCAATTCTCTAACCTCCTCCATTATGTACAGTAATTCTCTGACTTCCTCCATTATGTACAGTAATTCTCTAACCTCCTCCATTATGTACAGCAATTCTCTAACCTCCTCCATTATGTACAGCAATTCTCTAACCTCCTCCATTATGTACAGTAATTTTCTAACCCCCTCCAATATGTACAGTAATTCTCTAACCTCCTCCATTATGTACAGTAATTCTCTAACCTCCTCCATTATGTACAGTAATTCTCTAACCTTTTCCATTACGTACAGTAATTCTCTAACCTCCATTATTACAGTAATTCTCTAACCCCCTCCATTACGTACAGTAATTCTCTAACCTCCTCCATTATTACAGTAATTCTCTAACCTCTTCCATTACATACAGTAATTCTCTAACCTCCATTATAAGCAGTAATTTTCAACTCTCCATTATGTACAGTAATTCTCTAACCTCCTCCATTATGTACAGTAATTCTCTAACCCCCTCCATTATGTACGGTAATTCTCTAACGCCCTCCATTATGTACAGTAATTCTCTAACCTCCTCCATTATGTACAGTAATTCTCTAACCTCCTCCATTATGTACAGTAATTCTCTAATCCCCTCCATTATGTACGGTAATTCTCTAACGCCCTCCATTATGTACAGTAATTCTCTAACCCCCTCCATTATGTACAGTAACTCTCTAACCTCCTCCATTATGTACAGTAATTCTCTAACCTCCTCCATTATGTACAGTAATTCTCTAACCCCCTCCATTATGTACGGTACCTCTAACGCCTCCATTATGTACAGTAATTTCTCTAACCCTCCATTATGTACACAGTAATTTTCTAGCCCTCCATTATGTACAGTAATTCTCTAACCTCTCCATTATGTACAGTAATTCTTAACCTCTCCATTATGTGTACAGTAATTCTCTAACCTCCATTATATGTAATTTCTAACCCTCCATTATGTACCTGCAATTCTCTAACGCCTCCATTATGTACAGTAATTTCTAACCCCTCCATTATGCCAGTAATTTCTAACCTTTCCATTATGTGCCAGTAATCTTCTGACCTCCATTATGTACAGTAATTTCTAACCTCCCTCCATTATGTACAGCAATTCTCTAACCTCTCCATTATGTAACAGTAATTCTCTAACCTCCTCCATTATGTACAGCAATTCTCTAACCTCCTCCATTATGTACAGTAATTCTCTAACCTCCTCCATTATGTACAGCAATTCTCTAACCTCCTCCATTATGTACAGTAATTCTCTGACCTCCTCCATTATGTACAGTAATTCTCTAACCTCCTCCATTATGTACAGCAATTCTCTAACCTCCTCCATTATGTACAGTAATTCTCTAACCCCCTCCATTATGTACAGTAATTCTCTAACCTCCTCCATTATGTACAGCAATTCTCTAACCTCCTCCATTATGTACAGTAATTCTCTAACCTCCTCCATTATGTACAGCACTTTCAACCTCCTCCATTATGTACAGTAATTCTTCTAACCTCCATTATGTACACAGCAATCTTCAACCTCCTCCATTAGTGTACAGCACTTAACCTCCTCCATTATGTACAGTAATTTCGACCTCCCTCCATTATGTACAGTAATTCTCTAACCTCCTCCATTATGTACAGCAATTCTCTAACCTCCTCCATTATGTACAGTAATTCTCTAACCCCCTCCATTATGTACAGTAATTCTCTGACCTCCTCCATTATGTACAGTAATTCTCTAACCTCCTCCATTATGTACAGCAATTCTCTAACCTCCTCCATTATGTACAGCAATTCTCTAACCCCCTCCATTATGTACAGTAATTCTCTGACCTCCTCCATTATGTACAGTAATTCTCTAACCCCCTCCATTATGTACAGCAATTCTCTAACCCCCTCCATTATGTACAGCAATTCTCTAACCCCCTCCATTATGTACAGCAATTCTCTAACCTCCTCCACATGTACAACATAAATACAGTATCTCACCTGGAAATATGGCGAACATGCAGAGAGGACAACCCTGTGTGCCGAGAAAGACTTTCCGTCACATGCCAGAGTGACGTCAACAAAAGCATCCTGATGAAGAAAAGTTTAGGCATAACCCAATCATTTTTTTGAAAATCTTGTCAATTTACAAGAAAAGAATATACAGTATTAATATAATGAAAACTTACAAAACTTTTTATATCACTGCTTCACTAAGCACCTATTACGAAAGTGAATGAGTGTCCTTTGAGGCAAAATTTTATATTATTAAATTAATGAGCATGGTGAAGTAATAGCAATGAATGAACAGCCATTAGTGAAGAACTTGTGCTTTATATTACACTGTACTTTATACACATTTGCATATATTTCAGTGTTTTATCAATTTATATGTTTTTACACACCAAAAAAAAATCAGCCCAGGTACTGTACAGTAAAATTCCCAGCCAGGAAAACATCTTATTACTACACACTGTTACTTATGAGAAAACTAATTTTGCATATTAAAGTTTTGTACATCACAGAAGTTCTAAGGAATGAAAAACACTTCTGGTAAATGAGAACTACGTATTGTATTGTACATATATACTAATTGAGTCTATTAAAAAAAAAACAAAAAAAGTACCAACATGAATTAAATTACAGCACATACAAATACAGGTAGTTGGCAGCTACCAAACAGGGAGGTACTACTGCCTGGGAAGACATTGGAAGCAAAATGTATTGTCTAATGGTAGACCCTGCTGCCATATGGCATCACAAAACTGTGACCAAGTCCCAGGTTGTTGATCTGACTTTCTGCCTCATTTACACACAATTGCAGGGTGTCAATTGTTTCTCTTACCATTGACAACACAAAATACATATATCGTTTCTCACTCTTGATCTTTTTTTTCATTTTTGCATTTCTTTATGGTTCTTTATTACTATTATTATTATTATTATTATTATTATTATTATTATTATTATTATTATTATTATTAGAAGTAGTAGTAGTAGTATTATTGCATTGTTAATATTATTACTACTATTGTTATCATTATTATTTTATTATTTTTATTTTTGTATTTTTTATTAACATTTTTACTGATCTGAATTACTGTACAGTATTATTATTATTACATTTTCGCCCCCCAGGCCCCGATGTGGGTCAGTGACCTGTGCCCGGGTGGGCTAATCCCTGTAAAAAAAATTAAATACAAAATACAATTGCGAGATGTGAGCATGTTTATCTTCTCACACCCATTCATTAACTGACCACCCAAGCTACCCTCTGTTATCTACACCCATTTTTACCACTGCTAAGACATTAAGGCAGTGGTGTCAAACTCAAAAACTCTAGAGGGCCAATTCTTATTTTAGTTCTCTTCAGGGCCAACACAATGCTATATCACATATTTGCAGGATTGAAGTTTACAGCTTCACACATTGCCTTGCCTGGCTTACCAAGAATACCTCATTTGGGTTTGTCTGATCTGAAGTATGTAAAATTATTTTACTTAATAAACATGATTCATGCTAATAATAGAATAGCAGAAGGCATATATATATATACGGTATATATATATATATATATATATATATATATATATATATATATATATATATATATATATATATATATATATATATATATATATATATATATATATATATATATATATATATATATATATATATATATATATATATATATAATCACTGTAGGTCTGTGATCTAGGTATACTTTTAGTCTGGAAAGATACGAGTTCCCAAAACTTTGTGTAATTCACATCTTCAGGGGTGAGTACAGTTGCTCACCCTGAAGATGGCAAACTTTCAACATATATATATATATATATATATATATATATATATATATATATATATATATATATATATATATATATATATATATATATATATATATATATATATATATATATATATATATATATATATATATATATATATTATATATATATATATATAGTTATTATTTTAGGGTCAATAGAACCCAGAGTCCCGTGTTAAGTGAAATCAGCGTTAGTGAACAACAGAACATATGGGATTAATTCCAATAGAAACCAGCCCGACCCCCAAACTCACTTTGAAGACACATAACTATGTTGTATTATAAATAACATCTTAAT
>NW_024739886.1:0-22892 GCF_018991925.1 Homarus americanus | reverse complement strand
AAATCCGACTGCGAGAGAGATTTAGGAGTAATGATAAGTAGGAACCTTAAGCCAAGTAAACAATGTGTTTTTGCTCGTAACAAGGCTAATAAAGTACTTGGGTTCATACAAAGGAGTGTTAGTTACAAGACTAGCAAGGTCATCCTAAAACTGTATCTAGCTCTTGAGAGACCACACCTGGATTACGCAGTTCAGTTCTGGTCACCGTATTACAGAATGGATATAGAATCCTTGGAAAGAATTCAGAGGAGAATGACAAGACTAATCCCGGGCATTATGAACCTTTAGTATAGAGACAGGTTAAAGCATCTTAAGTTGCACTCCCTTGAGAGACGTAGAGCGAGGGGCGACCTGATAGAGATGTATAAGTGGAAGGCAGGGCTAAACAAAGGGGACATTACAAAGGTACTCAAACTAGCCAACCAGGAGCGAACTCGTAACAATGGTTTTAAATTTGACAAATTTAGATTTAGGCGTGAAATAGGTAAACACTGGTTTGGAAACAGAGTAGTGGATGAATGGAACAAGTTACCAAATATCATCATTAGCTCGAATACGCTGAATAGCTTCAAACATAGGTTGGATGCTCATATGAGCAATAGGGGTTGGGTGTAAACGGGACTGCCCAGTATGGGCCAATAGGCCCGCTGCAGTGTCCTCCATTCTTATGTTCTTATGTTCTTATCCAGCTACTATAGACATTAACTTTTCAGTTTTTTGCTCTTGAAGTTAAAGCCTGGTGAATAGAGCTTAACATAACCAGTTGAAACCCCAAATATTCAAACAACCAAGACAGAAGATGGTTCAGAATTATCTTAAAAAGACAATAAAAATAAATCAAACAAAACGAGGTAAATTCTATTATATAAAACACGAAACTTTAACTACAATAATCCTTTTCTTCGTCACACTTCTAGTTTAAAATACATTTATTTTATTATCATTCAACTTTAAGAACAGCTGCTGGCACTGCTGAATTACCGGTGACTAAATGAATATGATTTACCGAATATCATTATAATGTATTATGAGATAGGACTCCACTGCACTGTACTAGGCAAGAGACGTACGAGTGAGCTAATAATGTCAACTAAGTCATTAGTTCCCTCACACAAGAACATCTTAACACCCAGTGCACCGCCGCTTATGAGAAAACAAACATTTGTCTGAGTATTTCCTAACATCCTTGTTTACTGAAATTTATCCTACGTGGGTAGAACCTGTATTAATGTACAGTTAAGATTTTGGGCAAGATATCCAGTAATGAGTTTTACCTTCATATGAATAAAACAAGTGTTTCTAATCGCTACTAAAGACATGATTTTTAGATTTATTAATATATAGGAATATAACTATTGTGTTCATGTATCTGCTGTATAGTTTCTTCTCACAGATCACATCGTCTACAGTACTGCACCTTGATTACATGCATAATGTTTTTACTTGTACTCTTGTAACTACATTATGCAACATTCTATTTAAACATAGGATCCTAACAATCTTATGTTACTGTACAATTTATAGTTGTAAATTTGCTGGCCAAATAAACTTTGTTTCAGTTCCTGATGTTAGTAAATGGCTGCAAATGTCACCAGCTGAATTACAACTACATCAGTCTGCATGACAACACCTGTCACAAGGATAAACTTCACAGAGGGAAGTGTCATTAAGAGAAAGCGCTTGACACCAGGGAAACATCAGGGTTTACAGCCAGCTGTGATGGACACCTGACTTAGGCTTCGTGTAGCACCAGACTCTCACCAAATACTAATCGGAGGTTCCTCTTAGCAGATGAATGGCAATTTATATCTGATCTTGTATCAGGACGATGACTTCATACTTGGCAAATTAGGAAATATGTCACAAAAATGGTAATCTGTTATGTGCAGCTATTCGACTGAGTGAAAGTATGCACTGTAAATTTTGACTCAGTTCTCATTGGCTACGTTAGCTCTACATATGCTGGCTATGAATACAGACACACAAGGTGTAAACATCTTATGATAATTATGGAAAATTGTTAGAAAAGAAAACTCCACCAGGTGCTACAGAAATAGACTGTCGCTGTCATTGCTGCTGACATAGTGAGAATTTTTATTACCACACCTAAAGTCATAATCAACTTAATGTTCTGTAAAAAAAACACAACGTAATTCTTAAGGGCAACAGCAGGCGAAATAAGAAATCTAGGATGTTGATTGATAATCCTTTTAGACCTAGATCTTGAATAGTACTCATGGTAATTTTGGAAGAGACTGTACTGAAAACTACATCAGAATAACAGCACAGTCCAGTGATTATATAAAGCCCCATGTTGAAATTTCCCAGCATAGTTTAACATCAGTTTCATTGAGTGAGAAGAAACCCATATCTATTGTGCGTAAATTTCTATAATGGTTTTAGATTTATACATTATTAATCAAAGACGCTGTAAAATGATGAAATTAAAACGAAGGAAGTCGGATTATTCAACATAGATCGCTATGGCTACTCATGTGCCCCACAGATGTGTAAACACATAAACCTAAAACTGCTGATGTTTAAATCCGTCAGTCCAGTACTTGTCTCACCATGACATAGCATCAAGTACACACCACATGGGTCGTCAGTGGACTATGACATAGTATGACAATCTACTGAAGAAAAATTGAGAAATCCCTGTACCTCCTCCTCCTAATAAAAGTGTCACCTTGTTCCCAATGATAATGACACTGGACTGTTTTACGGTATATTGGTGTCTATTGAGTGAACACGCTTTATGTACCAAAACAATCAAAACCGGTGAAAAATACCATAATGGTCGTTTTTCATGAGATCATAGCTCGACCGTAGAATGTAAAATACTCACCGTTTAATTGTGCTAACTTAGATTAAGTTTCTAAAGGATAGAAATCCCCTAGAATATTCATCCTAGATTTAAATTCCCACAGAGTATTATATTAAGCTGACGAAAACTAACCAAACCACAGGTACAAAGATTAAACCTAACACTTATATCCGGCGTCAAATTTTTTAAACACGTCACTTCTTTTCATCATGTCAACCTCTTGGACGACATGACCAGTTTAATAACCAGCGACATCAGGAACATTCTATTGTGATGATCCAGACTTGAATTTACCTCCTGATTGTGTGCTACTTTAAGTACCGACGAATAACTAAATCTAACCCAATTATTATCCAAATCACCGTCTGGCTCCTTGAAGACTGAAGGCCCTGCGTCATCACGTGTAAGGACACCCAGTTTTACAAGACCTTACTTCTCCCATAAGTAAATCAAAATTACCAACACATATATATGAATGAAGCTGCACATTTTATTTATAGACATGGTATTATTATGTATTAAATATCAAACTCGAATGCAGTAAATATGGTACCAGAGAGACAGTCGGCCAGCAACATATGGACGGTCATAGGTCAAAACAAGCATTTGTTTTAATAGAAAGATGTTAGTGTGCAACAATAGGGGAGTTTCACTGAGATTTACCCAGAGTGAACAAAGGCCTGGAGCTGTGACGTGTCATCATCTCCACGCCACACTCAAAAATTCCTATGTTAAAGTTTTTTTTTTCGTCCTAACTGGGGTAAGAGAAGCATCTAGTTACGCTACAGGTTCTGTGCAATTTCGTCGCCATTTTGTGGTCAATTAACTGAGCCACTTGGATGCTTTCTCATATCTTTTAAAATCCATCGCCTTTCATTTCTTGTGGAGCACAGTTAATATATATTTAACACTTTCTATGATTTAAATTTACTACCTCATAAAATATTATGGTTATTTCATACATATTCACTGTCTTATTATTGACATCACATAGAAACATATTAGTCCTATCTACATATTACAAAGATTTGTTATTCATTTACTGCATTTATTGCAACAATAACTATGTCACAATATAATAAAAGGGAAGTGTTTCGTTCACTTCCATGGTGTTACCAGGAACTATATAACATTATTCTAAGAAGTCATTATATGTTAGATTTGATATTTATATGCAGGAAAATCTTATTATGGTGAAATATCTTTAAATAAAGTAAATATGAAATTATTGAAGAGGAAAGTATAAAAACAAGAACTGAAACGAGTGAGTAAAATATTGACATAAGAACTACCAAAAGAGTAGATTATTAACACATTAGATTACAAAAAGGTAAATTATGAAATTGGAAAACATTTAATTACGAAATATGTAAACAAGATTATACTGTATATGTTTTAAATTAATAAATAAAAAAAAGAGAAGAAAACCTTGGCTATTGAGTACCTAAAGGTATTAAAACTAAACCGAAAAGGATATTTACTTTGTTTCTATTTATATAAACTCATTAATTTGTTCTCAAACGCTCTCTTCTTTCATAATAATTCTAAGATATGCATCTAAATTCCTTTCCCTTTTTCATGAAATAATGACCTCTTTTTTCCACTGTTTATATTTACTTCTAAATTAATAATTACTGGGACTTTCTGTGTTCAGTATCATGTCGACAGTAATAGTCCTTCATGAAGTTCAAAATACAATTGATGCTCATTAACTATTTTGTAATTTAAGAAGTGCTATAATATCGGACATGGATGTGTTACGTGGAAAATTAAATTTCATAAAGAAAATCAGTACCAAAATTTAAGATAAGCATAATTTCCATCAACTTTTTAGTGTAATGTATTGGAAAGTCTTACACTATCTTCACGGCCATATACAGTATAACGGAGAATACCAACACTATAATTTAACAATGAATGATGTTCAGTATAATCGTAAAAAAATCTAAAGTAGCAATTATTACCTTAGAATTACTAATAATCGTTATAAAAACTTCTTTCTAAAATTACACGTAAATAAATAAAATATATCATATATATAGACCTAATAACAGTAAAAAGAAATAATAACTAAACATTAAGTTACAAGAAGACTCATGAACAGTATATCCATTTATGCTTAACGTCAGAGGCACCTTTATATTGGTAGTGAAAATCATGTCTTCTGTCATCCTCATCACAAAAGTTAAATTTGTCATCATAATAAAGATGTTTGATACAGTAATATGTTTTGTTTTTGTTAAACACACAAAATTATTTTGCATTGTTAATATTTTTCACTTTGAACTTGGATGATATTAAGTTTGGAGAATTGTTAGTTTTGGACTTAAAATGATGTGTTCGATGACCAAAAAATAAAGGCAATTAAGAAATGTACATAATTTAACAAATACTTATTCAACCAATATAAGCTAGCTAAGGATTTACGTAGATGCTTGTGTCTGTGCTTTGGTTTACTCTCAGTGTGTCTTTTCTACATACTGTAACACTGTAACTGTTCAAAAGATAATCAAATTGAGAAATGGTTAATATTTCAAATGGAAAGTCAGGAAATGATTGTTATCAATATTGTTATTACACAATATAATTTTTAGCTATTCTTGTCATTTGTCATCGATTTTGCATATTGTAGGAATATTAGAAGGAAATATGCTGAATATCCCTGATTTACTTACCACTCACATCTACCCTCACTACCACTCACACCTACCCTCACTACCACTCACACCTACCCTCACTACCACTCACAAACTACCCTCACTACCACTCACACCTACCCTCACACCTACCCTCACTACCACTCACACCTACCCTCACACCTACCCTCACTACCACTCACACCTACCCTCACACCTACCCTCACTACCACTCACACCTCACACTCCTCTACCCCTACCCTCCTACCCTCCACACCTACCCCACACCACCTCCCACTACCCTCCACACCTCCCACTACCCTCCCACACCATCACCACCACCCACCTACCCCTCCCTACCCTCCACCCTACCCCTCCCCACTCCCCTACCTCCTTGCCCCTCCCCCTACCATCCTACCTCCCCACACCCTCCACTACCCTCTCACCCCACCTACCCTCCTACCATACTACCCCTCACCTCCCTCCCTACCCTCCCCTACCCCTCACACCTCCCCCTCCCCACACCCTCTTTCCCTCCCCTACCCTCTCTCCCCTCTATACCACTCCCCCTATACCTCCTACCACTCTTTACACAACTACCCTCCTGCCCTCCACTTTCTACCACTGCTCCTACCCTCACCACCTCCACCCTGCCCCTCCACCACTCCCTACCTCCTCTGCTCCACCTACCCTCACTACCACTCACACCTACCCTCACTACCACTCACACCTACCCTCCCTACCATCCTCAGTACTAAAAATCAATAAGCAGGCCAACAACGTTGCAATAAAAGTGGTTTTCTCTGAGAAAAAATTTCTCCGAATTATTTCTTACCACAATTTCTCTTTATGAAGGTGATGTACAGGTATTTGGTAGTTCTCTGATAGAGAGGTTTTATGTTAATTTTCCTTTAAGATATTTAGATTACTTTATCTAAATTTTTATATTAATTTAAATAATAATTAATTCTTACTCATGCTTTCCTACAATATATATATATATATATATATATATATATATATATATATATATATATATATATATATATATATAATATTAGAAATTTCAAAGTAGGTTTATTTTGATACTGAACGTTCAAGGTCAGCTGAGGAGGCTGCCTGCTCAGAGCGAAGTTGCGGAACTAGACCTATGATATTAAATGTAATTTACCGAATTAATAATGATGCGATTCATGAAGTTGAGACTGTTATTGAATTTGAAATTATTATAGATCGTTTGTAGATCTGAATAATGTTACCAGAGTGTCCCGGGTTGTAATTGGGCAAATATCACGTGAAGCCCGCTTCGCGCAGGAACTTGACGCTAGCTAGGCCCGTCCCGGGCTTCACCAGACAAGACGTTCCGTGCGTCCGTGAAGTAAGTCCGTGGCTAGTCACCTGTGCGCGCTGTGCAGTATATAAGTAAGTCTCCTTCGATCTCAGACAGGGTTAAGATAGGGCAGTGATAAATGGCCAGGCTGTGGTGAGTTCATTTCAGGGGTTCCGTCAGAACCCACTTGATTGGAGTTGACCGGAGTTGACTGCGAGAGATTGACTGCCGTTGAGACTGCCGTTGATGATTGAGGGTGGCGATTGTCGCCAATGGACCGATCAGTGTAGGCCTGTCACTGTTTAGCGGGGTAGCAAAGGATCTCTTGAGTGAACGAGTGCTCCCGACAACTAAAACGACACGGGACCAGCATCAGCAGTGGGTGATCAGTTCTTACACTCGGTGCACAACATATCCGGGCAGCTAGTGAAACCCTCTTATGGCAGGCTAAGTTTCTCAACTGCTGGGTCTGATTGGCTCCTCTCTTCCTGTATTGGACGCAGGAGTACACTGAGGCTATCTGAGTATATTAATGATGCACACACACAGACCGTGGTCTAGGACCTGGAATGCCTGAAGACATTTATCTTCCTTATCACGGGTGTAGTTAACACCATTCCTCAGACTGATATTCCTGTGACGATGTGGCAGTTCATGTTTGCCAAATAATTTTGATAGTAAGTGTTTTTGAATGTTTGTGCGTATAAGTGAGACCAGAAGTGATACTGTGATTTGATTCTTTTAATGCCTCTAATTCTTCCTTCTAATTCTGATCTCAGGTATAACCTTGTTCCCCAGAGCAGTGGTTAGGTTAGGTTAGGAAGTGTACACCTGTTGGGGTGCTATAATTTTGTTGAGTGATATTATTTTGCTGAAAGCCCTTAGGGCCTATTCATTGTAGAGTATTTAAATTCTTATCTTTTATTACCATTCCTCAGTGACTGATATTATTTTGTTGAAGACCCTTAAGGCCTATTCATTGTGGAGTATTTAATTTCTTATTTTTAGTACCATTTCCTAAGTGACTGATATTATTTTAGAAAGCCTGGGCCTGGAGTAGTAATGTGCAAACAACATTTCTTAATACTTCGTTTTATTGTTGCCTGTGTTTCTAATAATTTTCTATGTCATGTATAACTTTTATTCCCCAGTAGTGTTTAAGTTTAAGTTAAAAGTGCGCATGTTAATTGTATATATTGTTGATTATGTTTAGCAGTGTTGGAATAAGTGTCTCTAATTTGATGTGTCTCATTCATCCAGTACAGGCATGCTCTTGGTGCGGACAATTGTTTGTGTAGTAGATTAAGTGTTCTTGGCTGGGTGGGTTTTATAAAACAATGATCAAGTGAAATTGATTTATATATATATACACATATATATATATACTGTATATCAAGGGCAGTCAGTGTATAAAAATGGTGACTTAAAGTGTGTGTATCACATTGGGTGGTGGAGGGGCCGCTGGTGTCTAGAGCAACACACATCTATCCTGCGCTGGTACATCAAGAGTCTGGCAAAATGCAATTTATTCTCAAGTGTCAAGGTGCTCACGTGGTGCTAGAGAAAACGTGAGGAAAATAGTTTATGTCTGTTTAATCACTTGATCCGTACAAAAACATTTCTCATCCTCTTTTATTAATTTGTTATGATGCAACATTGGAAGAATATAATCATGAAGGAAACGGCAGGTAATAAAACTAAATTGACAAAACGCACTGTTAGTAGTAATGTAAGTACCTCTTGGATTGGTTAACCAGCAGAAACTTTTTACACATTACTTAACAAATCAATCATCTAATATACTATAGGCCTAGCCGTGTGTCTGTCTGTCTCTCTGTCTGGCTGTGTGTGTGTGTCTGTTCTGGGCAGCCGAAATGGCACAATCGTTTTTCATCAAACTTGGTGGAAAAATCGCAAAAAATTCGCTGAGTGGAACAAACCTGGTCCCATGTCGATGGTTTCTTTAGGAAGGCATTAATTAACAATTTTATTTACGATGGAAAACGATGCAAGTCTACGAACTTGGCGCACCCTAATTAACCATGCAAGTCTATGGACTTGGCGCACCCTTATTCGCTGTACGCTGTCACGAGCTTTCGAACTTTCACAAGGGCACGAAGGGCCCACGATCACTTGTCATTAACTATACGACCCAAACAAATATTGCACCACCAGAATTTATATTTCATTTAACGTAACTTAATTCGACGAATAAGTAATTGAAATATGATTTGTATTACATGAGTTGCGATTTACTTTTTAATACCTTTTCCTATGAAGTACCGTATATTCTTCCTTGAAAATATATTATGTACCAAAACACTACACCGTGTCTGTATTAATTTCGCAAACACATATTTCAAAACATAAGGTAAGTATATTTTATCTTTTACACAAATTGTACAATATTTAAAAATCACTAGAATAAATATAAACACACGAATATTTATATGATACTGAATTACATTTCTGAAGTTGGCCTGAAAAAAGAATTAAATAAATCTTTTGTGAATTAAAGTGTTTGAGTGATACAGACCAGGTAAACCACTCGTAGGTACAAGTCTTACATATATTAAGGGAAAGCCTTCAATAGTAAACAACTTTGAATGTGTCCAGAAACAAAACTCTTAAAAAACCTTCCATGGCTTTTAGCACTGAACAGTTAACATCGTAAAAACTGCATAAGTTTAAAGGAATATCACTTTTATCGAAAAGTTAAAATTTGGTATTTATTCACGACTGGGGAAACATCTCCTCGTACCAATGTTCAGTGAATTACTCATATAAATTTTGTCTAATGTAATTAGTATAGTTAAGAATTACCTGTAATAAAAGAGTTAGTTTTAATATATCATAACATGTATATGTTTATGAGGAAGTTTGTGTGTAAAATGGTGAGAAGTATTGAACTAACTTCAGTATATTATCCCTAGTATACATAAATTGAGCCCAACGTGCTTTCAATTCAATTTTCATTAATCATAAGACTTAAGAAAGATACATAAAGTTCTTGCTTCCCGACACACCATAGGAGAATTTTGCCGACCCTAATTTTTTTAAGCTGAAGAGAAAAATATTGCCCCCGTCTATTGATATGATAAAGCTAGAAGTCGGTGAAAATGCAGCCAGAGGAAATGGCTATTGGAATTAAATTTAAGGCTAAGAAAATCAAAATGTATTTTTTCATCCTGCTTAAATTGTAAGCTTCTTGAAAAAATAAATCATCTTTTGGGGGGGTTTAATTCTGAACACTCGAACCATCAATGTCTTATTGACTTTACATTGAGAATTCTCCTCAACAAAATATTTACATAACAAAACGTAATATTATTTCAGTCTATATTTGAAGGGTTGAATATAAACAAACTCATTGTCAATGCTTTTATTTGTCTCTTAATAATACAAACTGTGTTTTATTAGTAACTCTGATGTATTTTTATAAACAAAATCATTCGACACTTCTTAAAGGTCATATATATATCATACAGTTTCATTATCTCCATTTTGTGTTAATTCTCCTTTACAGTCAACAACTTGTCACTGCGTCACTATAGCCACGGTCTCTGCCGATCCAGTGTAATATTAAAACAGCTTCGGACAAAATAAGATAAAACCAATATGACCACTAATGCTCAAAAGCAAAATCAACAATACAGTATATTCACACAAAATACTAAATTTTCACTATCCAATGCAATATAAAAAATAATTCAACAATTACACAAAACATAACACCCACATTTTCAATATAAAATAATACATACAGTATCACATTGATTTTAATTGGACAACAGACAGCAGGTCTCCAGTGATACACCAATAGTAACCTAACAGATTCATTAAGAAAAAAAATATTGTCAAAAGTGTCTAATAACATGTAAGAATTTATAAAACACGTGAACAGTATGTAATACAAAATCCTTAAGCAAAAAATAATTAGTAATATACCAGAATAATAACATACATGGAAACAAATCTTAAAAAATACAATGTCTAATGTTAAACCAAAATAATATAACAATTAATTTGAACAAATACAAAAGGTATACAATGTCAAATAATATAAGTAGTCTTGTTCACCAAATAATTTGGTCAATTGTTCAGTGAGACATTAACATTTATAAAAAAAATAAGTTTAAACCAAATAAAAGCCTTCCCAGTCTTAAGATACAATAAAATTAATCTGACAAATACTAAGGATCAAATACCTGAGATGTACAATGTTAAAAAGTACACTTAGATATTGTGAAAGATATTGTAAATTATCAACAAGGCCGGATAGTACTAGTTATAAGTAATTTATAAAGTATTAGCAAGAACAAGACTCAACCACACATGAATATACTATGATATTGTTATAATGTAGGAATAACCATACCTGTTATGATGCCTCTACAGAAAGTTGGGATTTTCATTATTATACTTTTAGAGGTGTTATCTGAACAGGTTAAATGATTCACAGGTACGCTATATTTCTGTTAATACTTAAGAGAATAAACTGATTCTTTAACACTGTCACATAAGATATAATATCCATGTACTGTATACTGACGTCTATATTTGTTCTTATACTTATGTGTTTCCGTTTGTAATATTCATCGGTGTTTATGAATAAATCAATAATTTAGAATTTTTTACATGTACCTGTATTTCAATAACTTTCAATTGAACCATCAGTTAAATAATATATGTACTGTCACCGTATAGAAATTATTGTACCTGTACTTTAAACCTAAATAGGTAATTGTTCTCATATATCTAAATAAAGAAGAAATAGATACATCACAACTCTATGGATGTTCCTGGAGACAGTGTAAATAATCAGATTCATTTATAGATACATTTATATACATATCTCTATATAACTACTGACCCTGAAAATTCTATGGGCCTTTCCCCTTTCCTTTCTCTGGTTAACAGTAACAGGTGTCACCAAGCATATGATTAATCCCTTCCTCACACAGAGTAAATAACTAGGAGTATTTTCCCCCTTGCATGACATAATTCTCTGTTAAAAAACGTCTGAGCCAACATTCCCTCGACCGCCACACAACAGGTGCTGGGAATACCAAAACAGAATTATGATGCAACACAGGGAGAAACTGGGGCGTCTTCCCCTGCCTTTTCTCCCCTCCCCCTCCTTCTCTCTCTCTCTCTCCTCCTCCGCGTCATTCATCACCTCCTTACCACTCATCCCTCACCTCTCCCACTACACACACTCTCTTCTCCCCTACTCCAACCTGTTCCTCTCTCCCCTTGTCCTCTTCCTCTCTCTTCCCCTCTTGCTCCTCCCTGTTATTCATCACCTCCTTACCACCCACCCCTCAACTCCTCCTACTACACCCTCTCTCTCTCTCTTCCCTTCACCTACTGCCCTTGTTATCCCCCTCTTACTATAGTTGCTTTATTTCTTGTCTCACTCCCCTTTAAATTTTCTCCCATTACGCTTGTTGTTGTATTCATTCACTTCTTACCCTCTTTATCATATCTTGCTACGCTGTTATGTCTTCTTCCTTTCCTCATTACACTAATTATGTGGTTTCTTCCCCTAATCTCTATTTAATATCTTTCATTACATTGTTTAGTTATTACTTTGCATATTATTATAGTTATTTCAAGTCGTCATCATCTCTACCCCGTTTACTCTTTTACTGTAATTTACTACATTTCTTGTTGTGTTACTCGTGTTATTACGCCTTGTTACACCTACCTCATGGATAATGGACATTGGCTTTTATGTTTTTATCTAATTACGCATTCATTTTGTTTCTTGTACTATTAGTTAAGGTTTTATTCATTAGAGTGAAGCTTAATTAATTTTGTATCTCACACGAGTTAACTTCACATTGGCTGTCTCCGTTAAATATATAATAACCTATGAGTGCCGGGTAATGAACCTGGACCACCATAAATGGCAAGCAAGTAGCTGCCTGACTGCTATGATAGTGACATTTAGCACAACCTTCAATTATAGTTTTTTTCCACTAGTACAGAGACTACGTTGACTAGGTTTAATATTTTTATCTCCGGAGGATTATATATATTTTTTTTAGACAATTAACCGTCATCCCTTCACTTCTTGAGCCACTTTTTTTTAGATTCGGCACACGGACCCATACACCCAGACGCTTATTTTTCTACGTTGGCCATTTTAAATGATTTATTTATTTTATTTTTTTTTTTTGATAAGTCATCTGACCCAAATTTAGGGCGAAAAATAATAATAATAATAATAATAATAATAATAATAATAATAATAATAATAATAATAATAATAATAATAATAATTAATAATAATAATAATAATAATAATAATAATAATAACAATAACAATAATAATTTATTAATAATAATAATACCATAATAATAATAATAATAACAATAATAATAATAATAATAATAATAATAATTAATAAATAATAATAACTAACAATAATAATAATAACAATAATACAACAATAATAATTAATAATAATAATAATAATAATAATAATAATAATAATAATAAGTAATAATAATACACTAACAAAATAATAATAATAATAATAATAATAATAATAATAATAATAATAATAATAATAATAATAATAATAATAATAATAATAATAATAATAATAATTAATAATAATAATAATAATAATAATAATAATATAATAATAATAATAATAATAATAATAATAACAATAATAATAATAATAATAATAATAATAATAATAACACACAATAATATAATAATAACAATAATAATAATAATAATAATAATAATAATAATAATAATAATAATAATAATAATTAACAATAATAATATAATAATAATAATAAATAATAATAATAATAATAATAATAATAATAATTAATAATAATAATAATAATAATAATAATAATAATAATAATAATAATAATAATAATAATAATAATAATAATAATAATAATAACAATAATAATAATAACTAATAATAATAATAATAATAATAATAATAATAATAATAATAATAATAATAATAATAATAATAATAATAATAATAATAATAATAATAATAATAATAATAAACCATAAAGAAATACAAATTGAAAAAAATTTTTGTGAGAAACAATATACAGTATATATGTTGTGTTGTCAATAGTAAGAGAAACAATTGAGACCCTGCAATTGTGTGTAAATGAGGCAGAAAGTCAGATCAGCAACCTGGGATTTGGTCACAATTTTCGTGATGCCATATGACAGCAGGGTCTACCATAGACAACACATTATGCTTCCAATATCTTCCCAGGCGGTAGTACCTCCCTGTTTGGTAGCTACCTAATGGTCAAACAATGCAAGAGTATACGAGTATACAGTATGTCTTATTGATAATTATAGCTTCGCTACACTGTTCATGATAGGATTTTCTAATCACTGACGACACTGAATATATACAACATAATCCTATGTCAACGGTATAAAATCCTATCTACAAAATATATACAAGTTTTTCACCCATGTTTTTCAGGAATTTATTTGATTGTCAGTCACAGAAGAAAATATATATGAATGTGTAGTGATGAACTGACACCAGAATACAATTATTAAGTTGATGTGAAACTAGTGTTGGTTTTCTCTGGATATTGGCTGGGTCTCCCTCTGGTGGTCTGACTGGATGATCAACGATAAAACTGTAGATTTCCTCGCGGTGGTGTTGTCTGGTAGAGTTAAACCAAAGTCTACTAGGTGTTTTATAGACTGGTAAGCCTCGTAGAGTGAGGCAGAGGTCATGCTGTCTGGCTGAGGAGCAGTACACTCTGCAGTCTTTCCCCATAAATTTTGTCCAGTCAAGTAAGTATGAAATAAAAACAGGCTAATTTTGGCTGCTATTGTATATTGCTAAGGAAATAAAAAAAGAGAAGCACAGCTGGACTATTACTCCAACTACCCTGTAGACAACTCACTTAAATCAGACTCGACAAATTTTACGAGTAATGGCAGTACTGTATGGGTTTAAGTACGAGTACAGGTGCACACATATGGGAACAGTGTTTAAAAGGAGTTTATATTTTGACCACCTTATTTATATCATTGTGGCGTCATCTTTGTACGGCACTGAATATTTGAGGCCAAAATTTCATGAGATTGGCAACTGCAGCGTCTAAGTAAAAATAAAATCACAAGCACAATATTACACGTAGCAAACTATGATGGACTTTATCTAGTATCACATATTATTAAAGCACAGTATAGTATTAAGTTCCTACATAGATATTACGCCAGAGATATAGCAAGGTCAACAGCGTGTCGGACAAGCGCGATAGAGTCTGTCTTTCATGTGATATGATGCAGTAACAGCATAGCCAAGGTTGTAGAGGGGCTGTTGGTAGTGTGTTGCTGGTCGTAGACCATTACTTGTGTATCCAATGGCAAAGCAGATAATTCTGCAATGGGATTAGAGACTTTCAAAACCAATAAAGGGATACTGGTGTTCCTACTGCTTACTTCCTTGCACGAAAAGACATTACCGGTAGCCTAAGAGAATCGTATAAATTACTTGACATGTACAGTACAACAATTCAGATTCTGTCCCCCTGTTAACCGGTTCTCACCTAATCACCGAGCTTCTTACGTGTGTATATTTACGTATACGGAATGGAAGTGGATGTTTATTGGCAGGTAATAAGAAGTACTGTAAATGGTATAATGTTTCCAGTGTATTAAGGAAAACAATGATATGAAAAGAAGCAGAATAAAAATTATATATAAGAGCATTTGTGTACTCTTACTACCGCCATTTATATCATCATCACCAACAGGATCTGGGTGTTATTACAATGTACAATACAAAACTGACTTGATCATCAACGCCTAATTAATGCTGATACATTACAAATAAGTTACAAAACACAAAAATTGGCATGCACCGGTATAGATGATTAATGGTAAGATGACAAATTTTACCCTACTCCAAGAGGACGTTTGCATGTTACCAGGCAGGCTGATACACAGGTTCTAAATATTACTAAATCATAAAAAAAAAATCTTCAGACACGCTACCGTGATTAGAGTGATTTAAATAACGCCTTTTTTTATACAGGGGATGATATTTAAGATATAAATTGTACAATTAGGCGTTGGTAAAGATAATACAAATGTTACTATCACCAACAACTAGACTTACTGTAAATGACACTGTACATTAGGCTCCTCATACTAACGAGCAATCATGCCTATGGGACCCACTTTCACTTCATAATTTATTATTTTTATTATACTGGTAATATTTAATTTACATTCAATTGGTGTTATATGTCATACTAATGACGTCTATGTTATGTGTAAGACGTTATTTGTATATTCTTTGTAACATCAAGGCCATGGGTGAGTAAGGGATTTCATATGTCAGACTAGCAATGTCCAGATTTAGGGACAGTGAATATACAGCACATTGTATACCAAGCATTCGGTATATATATATATAAATAAATAAATAAATAAATAAATATATATATATATATATATATATATATATATATATATATATATATATATATATATATATATATATATATATATTATATATATATATATATATATATATATATATATATATATATATATATATATATATATATATATATATATATATATATAGTAGCTTATTTATACTGGAATTAAATATTGAGAGCATCAAATAAATAATTACTTGCTCTTACAGGATTTACGGATTACTGATATGGTATATATAATGGTTTACTCGCATACCACAATGCAGAAGATGGACATATAAAATACAGTGTCAGGTAAGAACCATGTCAGACTAATCTAGGTCCAAGTTAACGGTAACCACTGTCCCAGACTCGCATGGTGTCTGCACAAGTAGCTAACATATTGTAATGTGAATGTAATCACAAAATACAGAATATGTCTACACTGTACAAAAAGTTAGATGGCTTCACCTCATATCTGATATACCGTAAAATGGCTATAATCACAAAATTGAAAATACACACTATTTTCACAGTGTTTCAGCAACAAAAAGTTTGATGCCAGTATAGTTGTCAGTAAACTGGGATGTCAAGGGTAGCACATACAAGTACGAAAAACATATTTCCTCAACATAAAATGCTATTTAGCCTGTAAGAAATTACCGTACAGCTAACTTTAGATTTCATTCTTATGAGGAAAACAAACTTAATTTGCAATACAAGCCTTGCATGCATCTTAGGGGAATATTTTTACCTTGGTGTAATTTTGGCAACAACTACACCTGATGGCAGTAAATGAGACACATGAACCTGGATATAGTTATCATGATTCAGAAACATGATGTGAACAACCTTAATGTTTGCCTGTGTAGGAAATACACACAATATAGTATGGGACGTAACAGGGCATTATATCAAGTACATTTGTGTTATTTATATATATATGGATAGAGTGTATGTTATAGATAAAGGAAAACACTTTCAGACGTATATATTTATATGAAAGTACTTATACTGTACATACTGATATATAGAGCTATTGAGAGACGTGTCGATATAGATATATACAGTAGGTAAATTGATAGCTAGGCAGACACAAACACACCAGTCGGCACATAGATACATAAGCCTTCGATATTACCGTCATAGTTCATGTTTCTTTAAGGCCGTAAACAGAGCGGGCGGGTCGGCGGCCATCGCGTGCTCCCCGTAGCAGATACCGAGACGGCCGTCCTGACATGTGCGATATTGTCGTCATCACACTCAATAATGATGGTGGTTAAATTTAGAAATAATTGTGCTCTTATTAGAGACAAAACTAATTCTATATCACCCCTCAGAATCTAGTGGTTACACTCTTCAAACATCCCTTCGACACTTAGGCCTATACTAAAACTTGATATAAACATTAATACAAGCCAAGCAAAAGGTGATATATGAATTTATTTTCATTTAGTTAATCACCTGATATCTCTTTATAGAAATCACACCGAAACTTAAACATCCTAACGGCACATGTATTTTGTTCTAAAATAATCATGACCCAAGTCAACTCGTTTAGTTATTTGCAACAATCCCATTGATTTCATACCTTAATCATCAAGACATCTTATCCTCTCATACATTTAGCCTTCAAAAAACTACGTAAAACTAACTCAGTCATCAAAACTGCCAGCCAAGCTTATTTTACAGTTGCATTTCTGTGGGATAATTTTTCACCTGATGCTCCTGACAGCTCGAGGTTAAGGCATCACGAAGTGAGACGGTGGCGAAGTCTCTCGGGTGTTGTAGTCAGATCTAACAGCTGGTTTAATAAACCAAGGTCTCTTTCTTATTGAACTCCTCAACAAGTCATATTTTTTACAAACGTCAATACCTTACTCAGGCTGTAAATCCTATTACAGTTCCCGTAAATCTTATTGGCATTAGCTTACACAATTCTTTCTTCGTTGCAACTATTATTAGCATGATCCTAGTCAAGGTCTATTTTTTTATAAAGTCTCTGGCATGATGGTACTAACCTTCTACTTCTCGTGACATGATCGTAACCACATTCTACTTGCTGGAAATCCCTCTGGAATGACTATAACCACGGCCTGCATTCTGGGCCCCCTCCTCCCACTGGCATGGTAAGACTGATGAAGACGTGTACCCCAAGGTTCTTACAACTGACACGGCCCAGCCAGCGAGCATGATTAAAGGCATCATAACTTTCTGTAATCCTTTTGCTTAGTAATTTTGTCTTCACTGGTCTGACAGATTGTTTCTCTATTACACGTGTTTTCCCTTCATCCTCTGCACGCTCTTGTGCTATCAGCTTACAAAGGAGTGTTCGCTTGTTCTTTTATTACTGTGTTTGGTCTACTGACGCTGTTGTAGGACGTAATACGCAGCAATAAATGATGTTTATTATGATAGCGTGGTGGGTCACTGGAGTTGTTTGTGTCCATCAGGTGTTGCCATAAACACCTTGTAATATCATGAAGGTCAAGTAAATCTCTATCTTCACCTGGCTCATCTAAGTGTTGGTGAAAATTATAACACTTCAGATTCACTGTTTCATAAGAGATACTTCCAAGTATTTATAAAATATGAATTATTTTGACTATGGGTAATCTTTTGAGATGTGAGGAGTTTTACAGCAGTCTTCAGATACACAATAGAAAAATCTACCTGAATCGTTGTAAACATCATTCATTAGTTTTGTTAATGAAGAACTTACGTACTCTCTGTAATAGTTTATTATTTCTATATGGTTCTTACTACATGAGAATACATTTTCATTTATGCATGAACCCTTCAACACAGTCTTCTTGAAATCGAATTTTCTTTAGCTGATAAATACAACCAGAAAAAAAGATAATCTGCTAACTTTATATAATTGCAGGAAGGGAAGTTTAACTTTTGTATTTGAGTGTTATGCTGCAATATACGATATTTGGCTTGGACAGTGGTTCACTGGGGATAATAAATGATTAACCCCTAGTCAAGAGCTTATTATCAGAGCATTATGTTATACATGATGGGGTACTGGTACGTTCTACCACCTTGATGATATTTGTAAAAATAAATGTTACCTGCTTGTGCATATATTATGTACATATGTGAAATGGAAATTATACCTGATATATATATATATATATATATATATATATATATATATATATATATATATATATATATATATATATATATATATATATATATATATATACGGAAAATGAATCTTACATCTATATCATAGCCACAGCTGAAAGTCACTTATGAAAAAATCTGCAAGTGTTTATACATATACCTAGGCCAACTTGATGTAAATATCCTTTAATAACGCTACACAAATATATATTTAATTACAAAAACTTTATTTAATACAGTTCCGTTTAAATTCCCCCAAATCCCACCCACCTACCGCACTATTGCCATGCGCGTGTTATGGTTTTGACGTCATGAAGCGGGAGGCGGGATTTCAGCTTACCCGAGTAACTATTTTTTTTATTATTGTTTTCATATTTTTTCATCCAAAAATGGCTATTTAGGGCTTAATGTACTAGTTCAGAGAGAGAGAAAAAAGTATTATTAAAATAATTTTAAGACGTATTCAGAAGACACGAAAATGAAGGGTAATTTCGATTATAAATTATATATAAACAGCAAGATGGATATGACACAGCAGAGGCAGATAAAGAAAAGGAACGAGAAGAAAAATCGATAGACAGTAATTAAAAACTAAGCAATGCGCCAAGAATTAAATGAAGAACATATCCATGAGCAATCAGGTACAGGAGGCTACTATAACACCAGGTACAGGAGATCACTATAACACCAGGTACATATGGCCACTATAACACCAGGTAGAGGAGATCACTGTAACACCAGATACAGGAAGCCACTACAGCACCAATTACAGATGACTATAACACCAGGTACAGGAAGCCACTACATCACCAGGTACAGATCACACCAGGTACAGGAGGCTACTATAACACCAGGCTCAGATCACTGTAACACCAGGCACAGGAGGTTACTATAACACCAGGTACAGGAGGCCACTATAACACCAGGTACAGATCACTATAACACGAGGTACAGGAAGCCACTATAACACCAGGTACAGGAGTTCACTTTAACACCATGTACATATGGCCACTATAACACCAGGTACAGATCACTGTAACACCAGGTAAAGGAAGCCACTATAACACCAGGTACAGGTCACTATAACACCAGTTACAGGAGGCTACTATAGCACCAGGTACAGGAAGCCACTATAACACCAGGTACAGTTGACTGTAACCCCAGGCGCCAGAGTGAAGCTTGGTTACAAGGTCGAAAAATTCAGTGTGCAGCCAGTGAGCGCCACCCCTGACCTTACGGTATTTATGCCTCCAATCTTCATTTTTATCCATCTTCCTCTCAGTCATACCATAACAACACGCAAATTCATACACTTAGCTAGATTAAACTTAAACTAAATCATATGTAAGTGAATCGATGCGAGTTTCTTTAGTTTTTTTTAAATTTAGTGGATCATTTATAATATATTTTTATTTATCATTTACAAATTTAAGTTTTATTTGGACCTAAACAGAGTAGTATATGCACCAAAGCAAGGCATAAATTGCTTACCATTATATTTTATTTTAGTTTCATTTATCTAATTTTAAATTCTTTCTTCCATTACTGTCGAGTTCAAAAGCCACTACACAATGGACCAAATTCACACATCATCTCAGTTTATTAAATTATCCAAGATATCAAAATAGTAAAAATAATGTTCTTCGGATGGCAACAAATATTTTCGTGGTACTGTATTATGCGAACTACCGACTAGGCTATTTGAATACCTCATCGTAATTCTATTTTATAAAAATTTCGCCATGATGATAAAGATGAATTAAGCTGTGTAGTTTGGAAGGTCGTTTAGTGAGGTTTAATTCTGAATATGCCAAGTTGCCAGGAGTAAATTTTATGTGGTGACATTGGTATTCAAAGGCTTTCGTGTGTTTTTGTACAAATCCTTGTCATACAAATAAGTCTTACATTTTATTATACGCACGACACTTACACTCGATTAAAACTTTGCGGATATTGCCTTTCCTTGTGTTGTTTAATTTACAGTATTTAGTATTTAGGGGCTTCAACGACCAGGGTCTTTAAACATATAACACAGGACACTTTTATGCACTTGATATCCTTTAAAAACAAAGAACGATATTTTTTTTCGTCTGTACTGTGGACGACAACTTACACATATCAAGGGACATATTCTTCCGTGATAATTCTTATATCTCATCAACGTGTTTATTATTTCCTCAAGTGTTGCCTATTTGTTAAAGTACACCACATGACTGTTTATATCACAGACTGGAGTACTTTAGTTTCCACTAATATGAAGAGTAGTATCTCGTCATAGCCTAATATAGTGTACTATTATCTCAAAATAACAAAGTGGTGTACCGTACTTTACTTTTCTCGCTCTAGTGATTACACAAATTTTCACGTTAACAGACTAGTACAGTATATCAGGTTAACATACTCTTAAACCCTGACTTTTGAAGCCTGACTCTTGAAGCCTCATTTTTTTGTGTTTCATGAACCCTTATTCTTTACACCTGACTCCTGCAGCCTAACTCACCAACTGACCAAACCTACAAATTTATATAAATTGTTATTGTCATATATCTATGTCAACTATTTGGACATCAGTGGCTATTAGATATTCTTTTTTTTACTACTACTTTTGATAAGTTTTAATATCACTAACTAGTGGTGGTACCAACCGGCATAATTGATTTTATATAAACATAGAGCTAATAATTTAATGTTTTTTCCTTTTGATAAATACTGACTTAGACATTTTATTTGACAAAATGCTGAATCAATTTTATCATCGAGTTTAAAGGATATAGTTTAAATTACATTGTTCTTCTGTAAGTGAAACTTATCTGCTTAATCTGTTTTAACTATGAGTAATGTGGTGTTAACTGTCTACGACGATGAAGTATTGTGAAGTAAATACGCCTAACGAGACTAGATTTAGCAAAAAACATTGTCACTTGTTATTTAAGCTGATAGTAAGTATTCTCAAAGGGTATTCAACTCAATTATTTACTGAATAAAACATCTGATAGTTACAGTAAAAACAACATAATTCAACACCTGACTTCCTAGCTTACATTCATGTCCATTTCACGGTCTTGTATATAACTAGCTGTAAGGTTATGCTCTTTTGGGGGGTTTAAACATGCACGACCTTAAGGTTACGTCCAAATTCTACTAATGACGTAGTAAGTAGCTATAAGATTTTTCTGGTTATATATATAGTTCAAACAATAAGTATTCATTCAATATTACTAAAGTAATGTTCATGTATATAATGTATTAACTTTCTGATTTAGCGTAAAAAAAATTGAATGCAAAAGAATATTCATGCCTGACGTCTAAGTTTTATATGCTTAGTACAAATTAACAGATTAAATGTATTTACAAGTTTTAAAACAGATTATCCACTTTGCTGTTAAATTATAAAGAGCTAAAAAGTTTTTAAACACATTAAAGAAATACACATGTAAACACCAGCATACTCGCGTTACAGAGTAAAAAGTATCAGAAAGTTTTGAAAATAGTCACAGGTAAATTAAGTGTT
>NW_024739885.1:0-18025 GCF_018991925.1 Homarus americanus | reverse complement strand
TTCTTATAAGATAGTGATTAATATGAATATAAACAAGCTAAAATTTGCATTAGACATACAAATTTTAGATCTAATTTAAGAATTTTATTAGGGAGAGCAAAAATTTTATCTTTTGTGCAAAATATATGAAGATTATATTCAAAATATTCCCTGTCTTGCAAGGATTTCAGCAATGCAAATTATATTATCCTAACTTTAGTCTGGGGTATTATTTATTTTTAAACCTGTAAACCTAGTCTTTTTACCCAAACATTTCTCAGGAAGGTGGGGGTAGGAAGGGAGGGGTGACAGTGACATGTTTGACAGTTGGCACCTGTGGTGTGAAGTATTTAATTGTTAGTTCATTTTTTTCTTTTAGATTGAGTTTTTGTTTTTAGCTTATAAAATTTAATAGAAGTGACTGGGGTGAATTTAATTTGCATTGCTGGAATTCTTATAAGATAATGATTAGTTTAGCTGATCATATGAGAATATAATAATGAACAAATAAAAACTGGCAAACGCTGTAATGGCCAGTCACCCCCTCCCTCCTCCAGCACGTTTACACATGAAACTTAGTGTCATCTCTTGTACCTATTAGCTCTCATTAGGCCTATATCAAATCTGAGTAGAACACTGTACAGTATCCTCATTAAAGACTACAGTACAGTGGGGTCTCATTTTGCGTGGGTATATCATACTGGTACAGTAGAACGTCGATATAACACAAGATACATTCCAAGAGAGGTCGTTTTCAACCGAATTTGCACTTAATCGAAATGTTGTTTCAATGGAATAATTTTTAGTTTGGTACTTGAGAGAAACACAAAATACTAAAAAGACAGAGTCTACCCAGATGCACCTCAGCCCATCTCCTAGAATAAACAAAACATTGTTTTTTGTAGTATTATGCTAAAACAAACACTCATAAATCAACACAGCTAATATTACGGGATGCGAAATGGTCTGTTTACTAGCAATCAGCTGATGTGAGAGGGTGGTCTCGCTGGCGCCGCGCATCACTCGCCTCATCTGACTCACCAAGCACTTTCACTTTCCTCTCAGCTTAGTTTTTCATTACTTTTTGCTGGTCCTCCCACTGCTCCAACTGAGAGTCTACCCAGATACACTAGAACTCATCAATCACGACTGTAATGTAATACAGGTCCACAATCCCTTATCCCTTATTTGAGGTGTGTGAAATGTCTACATTCAAATTATTCTCCATCTTGCAAGGATTCCAGCAATGAAAATTTTATTCTCCTAACTTTAGTCTCTGACATTTTATAAGATAAAAAGTTTGAGCCTCAAACTACCTTTGCCCCTGGGAAGGGGGAGGTGTGTGTCTTATCTGTTTTTTTATTATAAAATGTTACCGAATTGACCGAGGAGAATATAACTTACATTGATGGAATTCTTATAAGACAGTGATTAATTTGAATATAAACATGCTATAGTTTGCATTAGACATAAACATTTTAGTAATGATTTAGTACATTTGAGTACAGTACAGGACAATTATTTCTTTTACTTTTTTTAAGAGTGTGTGTGCTTGTAAAGGAGTAAAAATAAATGAAGAAAGTTTTATAAATCTACCCAAAAATACAGTTGAAAACTTGTACATAACTAAAATGTACTACACTAATGTACTAAAATTTTTACCTCTTGTGCAAAATATATGATGTCAATTTTCAAATTATTCGCTGCCTTGCAAGGATTCCAGCAATGCAGGTTATATTCTTCTAACTTTAGTCTGTGATATGTTATAAGGGGTGGGAGGTCTAGTGAAGTAGTGTATTTTTTTTTTTTTTATCTGACCTTTACAGTGAGTTTTTGGTTTTCTCTTATAAAATGTCACTGAACTGACCTGGGAGAATATAACTTACATTGCTGGGATTCTTGTAAGATACTGATTAATTTGAATTTAAATATGCTATAGTTTGAACTAGACATAAAAATCTTTGTAATCATTTAGTACATTTGAGTACATGTACAGTACAGAGTTGGCTTTTATTTGGGCATTATGAACGAGTATGAGAGAGGTTTAAGCGCACCAAATTGACACACACGAGAGGCAGGTGTTACTCTGACAATACCCAATACCCATGCAGCAACTGAAGACAGTGGGTGGGATGGCAGGGGTGGAGCGTTTGGAGGGCTAGCGTTTGGCGTACTTACGACCCATTTTGAAAATTTTGAGCTTGAAATTTAAAATTGTAACCTAACCCCCTGGGTAATCCGCTCCAGATTTGACTCTCGTAAAATAAGAAAGATTCGCTTTAAAGTGATAAGGTGTCCTTAATTGTGGGTGTTGCTTTAAATCAATAATTTTCAATTGATTCACTTTAATACACGTCCATGTATCGGAAATCTGCGCAAGCTATGCCCTTTAACATGTGTTAAAATTGCTATATTGTACTGGACTCACCATACCTTTACTCTTGAAGAACTTTGGGTAACCAACGTAACCTTCGAAAAATGACTCGTACTATTACATAAACTGCATCTACACTATTAAATAAATAATTTAAGAAAGCCCAGGAAGTTAATTATGCTCTACTCCACCATTTTCTCCGAATTGTGGAGGTGTGGAAAGCTCTGGGAAACAGTGGAGGTAAAAGCTAGTCGGTTTAAAAGCTTCAAAATCAACTGCAGACACTTGTAAAGCGACTTCAGCTTCATCAACAATCTCCAGAGTGACAGGGTCATCGTCACTGGATTCTCCTTGAATTGTTGAGGCATGAAATAGGCGGTGATGAGAGCTTCGTGACTGCATTTAAACTCCTGGTAACATTGCCTGTAGGGTTCTACCAAACTGCCTAACTGTGCACTAAGTTCATCACTGTGTTGCAAGTTGGGCTCAGCACTCATTAAAGCATCCTTGTGTTCTTCAATGTTGCTGAAATATTGTATCACCTGGTGCTGAGTTATGTATCCCATGAACAAGGTCAGTTATTTTTAAAATCCGGCAAAAGTACATTGGTTCGTAGCAGTTCCGTACGAAAACTAGTTTATGCAGCATAGAGATTTTCGGGTAATGAGACGACTCTCTCAAAGCTGGGAAATAAACCTCATTCCCGGAATTTCCGGGTAACGGAAAAAATATTGTCGGAAGTTCTGGAAATTGTGCATTACATCATCTCTTGAACCCGGAAAAATATTCCCCAATCCCGGAATTTTCCAGATGTCAGAAAATTGTTCTCAGAATTTCCAGAAAATGCTCCTGATTTTCATCTCTTAAACCTGGAAAAAAATCTCCCATAGCCAGAATTTTCCGGGTACAGTCGGGTCGGGATATATCGCGAGATAGGGTCCAAGGATGTTCACTATATACTAAATTGCAATATTTAATTCCATGTAATCAATGGAGAAAATAGGGTTAGGTTCTGGAGGCCAATAAAAGTGACTAAACTTGACATAAAATGGCACAGTCTAAAGTTAGCAGAATATAAATTACATTGCTGGAATCCTTGCAAGATAGCGAACAATTTGAATATATACATCATATATTTTGCACAAGAGATAAAAATTTTAGACCTTTGTACTAAAATGTACTACTGTACAGTGCATGTAATTAGTACTAAAATTATTATGTCTATTGTGAACTATAACATGTTTATATTCAAATTAATCGCTATCTTACAAGAATTCCAGCATTGTTAATTATATTCTTTTAAGTCAATTCTTTGACATTTTATAAGAGAAAAACTTAAACTTCCCATATATGACAGATAAATAAATACCATTAGATAACCGTTGTCCTCACTCCCGACCCAGCTGTCATTATACATCACCTCCCCCCTCCACTTCCGGCAAGATTGAAAGTGGTTTTAAGCTTAAAGTTTTTATCTTATAAAATGCCATAGACTAAAGTTAGCAGAATATTAATTGCAATGGTGGTATCCTTGCAAGACAGCGAATAATTTGAATATAGACATCATTTATTTTGCACAACAGAAAAAAAAATTGTATTATGGGGGCTACAGGGAGTTCTGCTATAACGCGTGTTTTGACAACGCGAGTTGGCTCTAACGCGATTGATGAATAGAGGAACAATATTTGTAAAACGCGTTTGCTCTAACGCGATTCCACTCGAACGGTTGTTGTGGCTTGGTGCGGGGTTATGCAGTGTTTACAGTTCACATTCGACATCACATGTTCAATTGATTTATGTGTTTTGCTTGTGAGCAATTGCAGAAATAATTTACCGTATATCTCGGCCTATAAGAAGGAATTTGAACCATAAAAAAATTAGCCCAAAGTTAGGGGGTCGTCTTAAAGCACTAGATATAAAAGTCTTACCTCTTAAATATTGCGGTTTAGCATGTCAAGAGTGGTGATGGAAACATCGTAAACCACTCAAGGTCCTACCACTAATTATTTTATACTGAAACTTACGTTTGGGAAGCTGGTTTAAAATTAAGATTACCCGGTGCCGTATATCACGGCCTATAAGACGAAATTTGAACATTAAAAAAATCTGCCCAAAGTTAGGGGGTCGTCTAAACCACCAAGTTTTAAATTCTTACCTCTTAAATATTGTGGTTTAGTGTGTCAAGAGTGGTGATGAAAACATCGTAAGCCACTCACAAGGTCTTACCACTAATTATTTTATACTGAAACTTACGTTTGGCAAGCTGGATTCAAATTAAGATTACCGGTATATTAAAATAATAAAAATGTATTATAAACCTGTCTAACATACCGTAAAAGAGATTTATACCCCTGTAATAAACACAGCTATCATCACACACCCCTCCCCACGCCCCCCCCCATTTGCCAGTGAGGAGACAAGAAAGGAAAAGTGCATTAATTCTTGAAACTATCGACGGTTAATTACAGACGCTCAAGTGACGTCACTAGTGTTTACACTACACCAGCTGGTAATATTTGATGCCATTACTTGAAGTGAATTGGCCTTATTTTAAGTAACTAACTATAAATAAATACAAAAATTAAAAAAAAAGATCAAAACTGAGAAATAATATACTGTATGTATGTTGTGTTGTCAAAGTAAGAGGAACAATTGTGTAAGTACGTAATATTTTTTCACTCAAATCCTAATGAAACACTACTGGAGAACATTCCTTTGTCGCAAAACAGTTTATAAATTAAAGAAAATAATTACAGTGTGTTTAATATATTACAGTATATTATAAATAAATAAATAAAACAAATAATTCGGTAAATCTATTTAAAATAAATGAAAAATAAGCAAACATGTTATTTACCAAGACCCTTCCGTCTGGCTCAGGGTGAGATGTAGGGGAGATAAAGAAGGCTATTTATAGCCCATCAGAAGTGACCAGTACCCTAATGCACCATAAATAATTCATTGAACATTCATTTTTTGTACATAGTATATTCAGTATATATATATATATATATATATATATATATATATATATATATATATATATATATATATATATATATATATATATATATATATATATATATATATATATATATATATATATATATATATTGTAAAAATTTAAATAAAAGAGAAAAACTAAATACGTAGCGTTTAAAGTGTACTGTACAGTGCTGTCGCTTGGCGCGGGGTTATGCAATGTTTACAGCTCACGTTCGACATCACATGTTCAATTGATTTATGTGTTTTGTATGTGAAGAAATACCTGTACAGTATATGTAAATTGTAAAATTTTAAATAAGAGAGAAAAACAAAATACGTAGCGTTTAAAGTGTACTGTACAGTGCTATCGCTTGGCGCGGGGTTATGCAGTGTTTACAGTTCACGTTCGACATCACATGTTCAATTGATTTATGTGTTTTGTTTGTGAACAATTGCAGAAATAATTTATGTAATATTTAGGTATACAGTAAACCACTCACAAGGTCCTACCACTAATTATTTTATACTGAAACTTATGTTTGGGAAGCTGGATTAAAATGAAGATTACCGGTATATTAAAATAATAAAAATGTATTATAAACCTGTCTAACATACCGTAAAAGAACTATATACCCCGGTAATAAACACAGCTGCTATCATCACCACCCCCCCCCCCATTTGCCAGTGACAAGAAAGGGAAAGTGACCTTGACTATGACCGCCTGTGGCTATTTTTAGCCGTCCTTGTGTTCGGAGGTGGTCAGTAATGCATACAGTTCTGTATCTGTATATTTACTGATCATAATACTTATCTCCCATAAATAATTCATTTAAAATTTATTTATTTACAAAGAATATTCAGTAAATGACTGCGTTAATTCTTGAAACTACCTGCAGTGGTAAATTTAGGATATAAATGATGAACAGAAGTCATGTCATGGATTCGGAGTTTGGTCCTTAATGATCACCATGAATGTCTGGTCAACTTCACCTACCAGATATAATGGTAGCTTCCCTTTTTCGCGAAACAAGTACGATATAAATTAAAGAAAGTACTTGCAGTATATTTAATATATTACAGTATATTATAAATAAATAAATAAACAAATAAATCGGCATATCTATTTCAAGTAAATGGAAATATTTTGCTCACACCGACATTAGTTCCAGTTAAATAACTGACGCTTAAGTGAGTCACTAGTGTACACCAGCCGGTTCCAATGCTTTAAGTGAATTGGCCTTATTTTAAATAACCAACCATAAATAAATGCAAAAAGGAAAAAAGATCAAAGGTGAGAAAAATTATATTGTATGTATGTTGTGTTGTCAAAGGAAGAGAAACAATTGAAACTCTGCAAGTGTGTGTAAATGAGGCAGAAAGATAGATCAGCAACCTAAGACTTGGTCACAATTTTTGTGATGCCATATGGAAGCATAGAATTCATATATAACGCGATAATTGTGTTCTTGTAAAATATCGTGTTATAGAAAATCGCGTAATAGAAATAACAGGGCTTATGGAGAAAATAGGGTTAGGTGCAGATTACTCGAAATCGAAAAAATTTAGTAGTTAGCCTAACACAAAGGATAGCACAGTCTAAATAAATGTTACATTCATATCTAATAATGAAATCATACAGTAAATTTAACACTTTACCTTGAAAAAATATGAATGTAACTTGATGGGGAGAAGGGTGATTTTGAGGTTGATAACATCAAGCTTCTCTTCAAGTGTTATATCCTTTCTTTTACGATAATCACCGTGAATTCTATCATCAGAATGCTTTTTGGAGATATTCTTCTTTACCATATTCACAGTTAATACCACAAAATTGGAGAAATAGTAAGCAAAAATCGCGTTATAGCAAACAAGCGATCGCGTTATACAAATATTGTTCCGAATTCATAAATCGCGTTAGAGCAAATTCGCGTTATCAAAACACGCGTTATAGCAGAACTCACTGTAGGATCCACCATTAGACAATGCTGTACATTATGCCCAATATTCTCCTATATGTAGAATCTCCCTGTTTGGTAGCTGCCTAAAACTTTTAGTAATATTACTTTGATACAACATGATAAATTTGACAAACAATGAAAATAAACAAACAAAAGTTATTTACCAAGACCTTCTCTCTCAGAACAGAGGGTAAGAGATGGAGGGGAGATAAGACGGCTATTTATAGCCCGTCTTTGTGTAGGAAGTCGACCACACAATAAATAATTCATTTAAAATTTATATTTTTTACATAGAATATTCAGTACATGACTGCGATTATAAAATAGGCCGAGATATACAGTATGTAATATTTATGTGTGTGTGATGTAAACAGAGCGCTTGGCCTCTCTCTCTCTGTATGGATGGAATTCCTGGTTTACAGTGAGTGATACGAATGTCATAACATTACTAGGCTGAAGGCGCCTGAATACTACTTAAACACATCAAAACTATGTTAATTGGATCACTTATTATTCACACAACAAATAACCAAGTCAAAAACTTAATACCTAGAGATGAATGAACACAGGACTTCATTGCCTGCACGCATATATACCACACGCCCAGACTTCTTCTCTCGCTGTGGGTGTATCCAATCGACTGTATAATAAATTCATTCACTCATAATTTCAAATTCCCTTATCATCCTGTGTTATATACAGAAATACTTGAGTCCCTGAGCGAGTACACAAAAAGAAAACGGAGGACTAGGACATGTTTTGTGGGCGCTGAAGCATAATATGAATAATATGTAAATTACAATTTACATATATATATATATATATATATATATATATATATATATATATATATATATATATATATATATATATATATATGTAAATTGTAAAAATTTAAATAAAAGAGAAAAACTAAATACGTAGCGTTTAAAGTGTACTGTACAGTGTTGTGGCTTGGCGCGGGGTTATGCAGTGTTTACAGTTCACGTTCGACATCACATGTTCAATTGATTTACGGTTTTGTTTGTGAACAATTGCAGAAATAATTTATGTAATATTTATGTATACAGTATACGTGTACAGTACAGTATATGTAAATTGTAAAATTTTAAATAAGAGAGAAAAACAAAATACGTAGTGTTTTAGACCCGTGCGCTCTGCTTACACCACATGATCAGTTTGAAACACGTGTGAAGTTTTTAAGTGTCCTCAGTGATTTCTGATTACTGTTTCTCCAATTTTGTGACTATGGAAAAGAATATCATCTCCGGGAAGCGTTCTGGTGATCGCATTTCCTGTGGTGATCGTAAAAGAAAGGCTATAACACTTGAAGAAAAGCTTGATGTTGTCAATTGTTTTGAAAATAAGGAAAGAACATGTGATATTGTGCGTGCAACGGGAATAAAGGAGTCTACTTTATGCACCATTAGAGACAATGCAGCAAAGATTAAAGCAAGCTGTATTGCTGGAAAAACCTTGAGTGCGAGCAAAAAGTGTGAGATCACGGCCAAAGGAACTTGAGATGGAATGGCTTCTAAGTGTTTGGATAGAAGATCAAACGAAAAAGCGATCTGGGACCAGCTTCCTCACCATTAAAGAGAAAGCCTTATCAATATATGAGGACCTAAAGAAAACTGCACCTGATGATGATGACGATGACAACTCTCAACTCCTGTCTGCATGACTCCTCAACCTCAACATCAACCTTCTCCCCCATCAAGTTATATTCATATTTTTTCAAGGTAAAGTGTAACATTTACTGTATGATTTCATTATTAGATATGAATGTAACATTTGTTTAGACTGTGCTATCCTTTGTGTTAGGCTAACTACTAAATTTTTTTCGATTTGGAGTAATCTGCACCCAACCCTATTTTCTCCATAAGCCCTGTTATTTCTATTACGCGAATTTCTATAACACGATGTTTTACAAGAACACAACTATCGCGTTATAGCAGAACTAATCTCGTACATTGAAGCAATTGAAGTACAGTTAACCCTCACTTTTACGAGAAGTCCTACATTCCGCTGGCTCATCGCTTACGCGTACCCGTCGAACTCCAGGATACCACATTCACGCGCAAATTTCACGCTGAGAGCGATACAGCCGCTACCATTTTTTGATCCAACCCGCCATCCGCCATGTTGTGTAAGCGCTAACATGGTGGCGACAAGGTCGCCCAGTCATCAAACATTACCAGTTCACCCGCCACCCACCACAGCCGGCCCAAGCCAAAGATAGTGATGCACTTATGGTGGAGGGATATGGACTTATATGGACTTTGGGAGTTTGCAAAGAGGCCCTGCAAGCCTCTATGGTGGATAGTGATACAATTGATACAAGTGACACAGGTGAGGGCCAATAATCTGCCCTCTGCCTCGGAACCAACCGCCCATCCCCGTGTGCCCAGCCATCTTTTCTACTAATGTAAGTGTTAGAAAACCTAATATTATTGATATTTCTCTTAATTATTAATTGTTTGTGCATACCATCATCAAGTTAAGATAATATTTTTACTACAACATAGTTGTGTGTCGTCAAAAAGTGGAGTTTGGGGACTGCCCGACTCATTTCACCTAATCTTATATGTTATGTTATTCACTTATAGCTGCTTTCACTTTACGCCGGGACCCCTCCGCCGTTACATTAACTGTAAAGTGAGGGTTAACTGTACATTCAACAAGGCGCTATTCACTGCACGCGGCACCGAACACGGGACACCGGCCGCTCCCGCAACCTCACATACACACACACACACGCATAGCGCGTCGTCACCCCACCCCGCCACTCCGCGCTCCGTCACTCAGTCAGTCTCGCTGTAACCACGCTTGTGTTAACATCAGAATTGTAGTTGCTACCCTTGCTACCCACATTTACCATGGCCCCTAAAAGAGCATCAAAGACACCAGCTGGAGTCACCCCGAAGTGCCAGAAGAAAGTGATGACTGCAGGAGAAGGTGGAGTTGTTGAATAAGTTAAGGGAGGGAATGTTGTTCGCTGCTGTGGGGCGACTGTACAACGTGAATGAAAGCACCGTACGTACCATCAAGAAAAAGGAAAAAGATATCTGTGATGCTGTAAGTGCCAGTGCTCCACGCAGTACTAAGCATGTCAGCCAACTGAGGGAGAAGGGAAGAGGAAGCGCAAGGGAAAGAGGATGAGGAAGAGGAAGAGCAACAAGAAATAATGTTGGAGAAGTTGGGGAAGATGACCAGGAATATTGAGGCACTGAAAAACCTGGCCTATGGTATGGACCCCTCCATGGTGCATGCCCTGAAATTCATGCGAGGGATGGATGACGTTTTTGCTCCATACAAAAACATCATGGAAGAAATGAAAAGAAAGAGACGACAACTCCCCATCACCATGTTCTTTGATCGCTGAAGGAGAGATTTAACACCATCAATCACTGGCAGCAGTGAGGAAGCAGCTGAATCCACCGTCGCCCCCACTTCACCACCCGTTATGGAATTGAGTGACGATGACCCCCCCTCCTGTCGCTGAGGATAGGTACGGTACAGTAAAGTGAAATTTTTATCTCTTTTTTTATAGCTTTTCTTGCGATGTTTATTGTTTGTAAAAATGCACAGCACAGTACAGTTCAGTACTGTACATAGGAAGTGGAGGTGCAGTTATTCAAACATTTAAAGTTTGTTGGTCGCAGTAGTAGACGGTGTAGAGCGGAGGGATAGAGCGGTAGGAGTGGTGACGCTGGGAGGCGTAGCAGGGACGGGACAAGTGGACAGCCAGCATATTACGGTGTACGGTGACACTGTTTTTATAGCCTTTCATTTTAATATTAAATACTGTACATTACGTTTCAACAAAACTACAATTTATTTCTGAGAATATGGAAATGTAATATTTTTGCTGAAATGACGTACGTATTACAATGGAAAGTGGGATAAAATTGTGACGAAAGCAATGAATTTCGCTTTCTTTCGTTCAAAAGATGTTACCGTAATCGCTTTTCGAATGGTTTTCAGTTGTGGGATTATGAGGCTAATGATAGGATAGAATATTATTGTAATACAGTACGGTACAACAGTTTTTTAACTCAAAACCATTCGAAAAGTGATTACGGTAAAATCTTTCGAACAACGAAAGAAAGCGAAAGTCATTGTTTTCGTCATGATTTTATCCCACTTTCCACTGTAATATGTATGTCATTTCAGCCAAAATATTACATTTCCATATTTATTTCTGAGAATATATTCATTCAGTCACAGTTAAGGTAAAATATACTTGTGATGTAATATATTAATGAGAATACGGTATCGTAGTTTTCTTTTGTTTCAAATTTAATTGACAAAGATTGATGTTTCAAATGTAATGAACAAAAATTTATGTACAGTATCTATAAATAAACTTTAAAAAATGAATACTTTGTTTTACATCGTCCTGTGTATACCATACCATGCATTTGGCTACTTTGGGCTTGCTATGATGACGTAAGAGATCTGCCCTGGCAACTGTACCGACACTCACAGCTGGTGGTGCGTCGTTTCCATTGTTTACTGGTAATTACTGGTAAATATTTTTCAACCTAACGAAACTATTACCCGTTTAGAGGTCGACCTCCAATTTTTTGCCAAATAATTTGGTCTTAAAAACTCGAACTACACACAGGTATATATGGTAAATAAGGACATGGGGGGCCAGGGGTTTTTTAGGGGGGGGGAAAGTACACGGATTTTTAACATTCACGGGTATCTCTCTTACCTAACACCCCCGCGTATGTTAAGGGCCGACTGTACATATATATATATATATATATATATATATATATATATATATATATATATATATATATATATATATATATATATATATATATATATATATATATATATACATATATATACAGTCAACCCTCACTTTACGCGGTCCCACATTCCGCGTTTCCACGTTTACATGGTGCTCTGCCAGAACCCAGGATGCTCACATTCCGTGGTGGGTGTACCCCTTTACACGGGTGAAGTATAATTTTTTTATTAAGCTCATAAAATTCATACAAATTATCCGGCCAGAATATAATTTACATTGTTGGAATTCTTACAATTTGATGATCATTTTGAATATAAACATCATAGATTTTGCATTAGACATACAAATTTTAGATATAATTTTTACTCTGAGTAAATATGTTAGGCTATCTTTTGTGCAAAATATATGACATTTATATTCAAAATATTCCTGGTCTTACAAGGAATCCAGCAATGTCAATTATATTATCTTAACTTCAGTCTGATTTATTATTTATGACTAAAAAGGTAAACAGTCTGGTATTCCCACACATTCATCTGGAAGAGAGGGTTGGTGGGGGGTGGGAGGGAGGAAGGGAGGGACCGGCGACCGACCACCTGGCACCTGGGTGTGAAGAATATTTTTTTTTTATTAACTGAAGATATTTGTTTTAGCTCATAAAATTCACACAAATTACCTGGCCAGAATACAATTTTCATTACTGGAATTCTTACAATTTGATGATCATTTTGAATATAAACATCATAGATTTTGCATTAGACATACAAATTTTAGATATAATGTTTACTCTGAGTAAATATGTTATCTTTTGTGCAAAATATATGACATTTATATTCAAAATATTCCTGGTTTTACAAGGATTCCAGCAATGTCAATTATATTATCCTAACTTTAATCTGAGGTATTATTTAATACTAAATGTTAAAATCTAGTTTTTTCACCCAACCTTTCTCTTGAAGGGAGGATTGGTGGGGGGTGGGGGGGAGGGTTGGGACTGACCGACCATCTGGTGCTTGGAAGAGGGGGCAATGTGGGGTACTTTGATTGACAGATAGTGTCGTGAAGAATATTTTTTTTTTTTTATTAACTGAAGATGATTGTTTTAGCTCATAAAATTCATACAAATTACCTGGCCAGAATATAATTTACATTGCTGGAATTCTTACAATTTGATGATCATTTTGAATATAAACATCATAGATTTTGCATTAGACATACAAATTTTAGATAAAATGTTTACTCTTGAGTAAATATGTTATCTTTTGTGCAAAATATATGATATTTATATTCAAAATATTCCTGGTCTTACAAGGAATCCAGCAATGTCAATTATATTATCCTAACTTTAATCTGAGGTATTATTTAATACAAAATGTTAAAATCTAAATTTTTCACCCAACATCTCTTGAAGGGAGGATTGGTGGGGGGTGGGGGGGAGGGTTGGGACTGACCGCGCGGTTGGAAGAGGGGGGGAGGCAAGGTGGGGTACTTTGATTGACAGATAGTGTCGTGAAGAATATATTTTTTTTTTTATTAACTGAAGATATTTGTTTTAGCTCATAAAATTCATACAAATTACCCGGCCAGAATATAATTTACATTGCTGGAATTCTTACAATTTGGTGATCATTTTGAATATAAACATCATAGATTTTGCATTAGATATACAAATTTTAGATATAATGTTTACTCTGAGTAAATATGTTATCTTTTGTGCAAAATATATGACATTTATATTCAAAATATTCCTGGTCTTACAAGGAATCCAGCAATGTCAATTGTATTATCCTAACTTTAGTTTGAGGTATTATTTATTAAAATTTAGTGGTTTTCCCCCAAAAATTTCTCTGAGAGGGAAGAGCCAGTGAGTGTAGTGTGAGAAGAGGGGGAGGGAGTCGAGTCCATTATTTGAATGGACATTAACTTGGCGACTGTATTTCTCTATTTCTCTTAAGTATTAATTGTGTGCATGTACCATCATAAAATTAAGATGTTATTTTTACTAGAACATAGGTATTGTGTCGGAAAAAGTTGAGTTTGGGGGTCGGGCCAGTTTCTATTGGAATTAATCCCATATGTTCTGTTGTTCACTTAGCGCGGTTTTCACTTAACACGGTACCCTGTGGGTTTTATTGACCGCGTTAAGCGGGGTACTACTGTATATACAAATATATATATATATATATTTTTTTTATTTTTTTTTATTTTTTATTTTTTTTAATATACAAACTTATAGCCTACTGTATAACCACCAAACCCTGGCTGGGAGGGAGGTGAGCACGGGAGGAAGGGGAGGTGACAGTGACATGTTTGACAGTTGGCACCGAAGGTCTGGTGAAGTATTTATTTGTTTACAGTCAACCCTCACTTTACGCGGTTAATGTAACCTACAGGGTACCGCGGAAAGTGAGAAACGCGTAAAGTGAATAACATAACATATGGGATTAATTGAAATAGAGACCTGGCCGACCCCCAAACTCCACTTTTTGACGACACACAACTATGTTGCAGTAAAAATATTATCTTAACTTTATGATGGTATGCACACACAATTAATAATTAAGAGAAATATCAATAATATTTGGTTTTTTAACACCTACATTAGTAGAAAAGATGGCTGGGCACACGGGGATGGGCGGTTGGTTCCGAGGCAGAGGGCAGATTATTGGCCCTCACCTGTATCACTTGTATCAATTGTATCACTATCCACCACAGAGGCTTGCAGGGCCTCTTTGTCAAACCCCCCAAAGTCCATATAACTCCATATCCTCACCATAATTATCACTATCACTGACTTGGGCTGGCTGTGGTGGGTGGTGGGTGAAGAACTGGTAATGTTTTGATGACTGGGCGACCTTGTGCGCACCATGTTCACGCTGCTTACACAACATGGCGGGTGGCGAGAGGTTTGGATCCAAAAATGGTGCGGCTCGCCAGCCGCTCTCCGCGTCAAGGGGTACACGCACCGCGGAATGTGAGCATCCTGGGTTCCGGCAGAGCACCGCGTAAACGTGGAAACGCGGAATGTGGGACCGCGTAAAGTGAGGGTTGACTGTACAGTACTCCCTCTTTATCGACGGATTTTTTATCGACGGTTTCGATTATAGACGGATTATTTAGACGGATTTTTATTTTGGGTTTATTTGAACTCTGCGGGCCTTGTTTGTACTTTCGCCGCTAGGCGGCACTAGTGGCGTGACTAGCGTCTACCCGCGGCCCGCCTTCCCTGAACACAGACATCAGCCAAGCCGCGTGGGCAACAGTCTTTGATTTTCAACTTTTGCTGGTGGTTCATCACATCAACTATGGCAAATGAAGTTGGAGGTGAAGGGTTCTCTGACTTAACAGCGGCAGAGGTGCAAGAAGAGTTATTGGGAAATGTTGGGGATACATTTACAAGCGATGAACTAGAACAATTAGTGGAGCTGCAGGATGAAACAGAAGATGAAGTGAGTGATGATGAAAATAAGAACTTAACTTTAGATAATCTTGGTGAAGTAATAAGAATGAGTAAGGCCCTCTCTGCTCGTCTCTATGACATTGATCCCTCCCTTGATAGGTCCCTTAAAGCAAAGAGAGCTATTGAAAATGTTATGTTGCCATATATAGAACTGCAGAGGGAAATGAGAAGCAAGAAAGCACAGACCACCATCACCAACTTCTTCAGTCGCCGAGTGCCTGCCATCGCTGAACCTGCCGGCATCCTGCAACAGGAGGCAGAAGCTGCCGACACCTCACAACAACAAGACGTAGAAGCTGCCGGCACCTCACAACAACAAGACGCAGTACCTGCCCACACCCCTCAAGAAGATGCAGACCTTGACTCATCATACTCATCTGACTGGTCAGGCTTTTAATAAGCCTCAATCATCACACTTGTATATACTGTACACTGTATTGTTTACTGTAAGGACCGATGTTCACTTCAATAAATGAAATCGTAAGTTTGCTAGTATTTTTGTCCACTTATTATATTATTATTTATACACTATTATTTAAGGTTATGTGTAAAGGAAACGCATTAATGCTTAAAGGTACATTTATTCAACATATGCTAATAATAGTTAGAAAAATTACGTAACCATCACGGTATCGACGGTTTCTTTATCGACGGCCGTTTACAGAACGTAACCCCCGTCGATAAAGAGGGAGTACTGTACTGTAATATATTAAACACACTGTAATTATTTTCTTAAATTTATAAAATTGTTTTGCGACAAAGGAATGTTTTCCAGTAGTGTTTCATTAGGATTTGAGTGAAAAATATTACGTACTTACTACATACATTTATTACACAAACATATATATATATATATATATATATATATATATATATATATATATATATATATATATATATATATATATATATATATATATATATACACACACACACACACATATATACACACACAGTCCTCGACTTACGACGGGGTTAGGGACCCAAATCCAGGTCGTGAGTCGAATTGGTCGTAAGTCGAAAATGCAAAAAAATAATACTTAGAAAATCTAAAATGAAATACAGTACTGTACAGCAAAAGTAAACAATACTGTAATGAAAAATTAATAAAGTGTTACTATGCAGTTACCTTTAATGTAGTCAGCTGAATGCGCATGGGGCTCCAATAATTTTTTAATTAAACATGGAGACTACATTAATTGGATGAAGCAGAGGAGGAGACAGGGCTGGGTGGGTCACCAATATCGCTTTCTTCAGACGGGATAACATGCTTGTTGAAAGTATTGGATCATCTTTAGGGAGTGAAGAGGCAGCACTGGTGGGGTGTGAGGAGACAGCATTGTGGGACTTCTTAAAATATATGTCCAATTTAGACTGCAGTTTGCCTTTTCTTTTCATTGTAAATCTCCCTGTAGCAAGCAAGTGCATCTTGGATCATTTTGTCAACTTTTGCAAAACGCTCAACATTTTTATCCATTTCGTCAAACATTTGCATCCCCTTATTAATAGTATCAAATGCCTCTGCCATTTGTTTCTTCTAAGCACCACCAGAACTCTCACTTTTACGCTTGCCATTCATTTTAAAGGGAACTAAAACCGAAAATATTGAAAATATTGTCAGTACAGTACTCCCTCTTTATCGACGGGGGTTACGTTCTGTAAACGGCCGTCGATAAAGAAACCGTCGATACCGTGATGGTTACGTAATTTTTCTAACTATTATTAGCATATGTTGAATAAATGTACCTTTAAGCATTAATGCGTTTCCTTTACGCATAACCTTAAATAATAGTGTATAAATAATAATATAATAAGTGGACAAAAATACTAGCAAACTTACGATTTCATTTATTGAAGTGAACATCGGTCCTTACAGTAAACAATACAGTGTACAGTATATACAAGTGTGATGATTGAGGCTTATTAAAAGCCTGACCAGTCAGATGAGTATGATGAGTCAAGGTCTGCATCTTCTTGAGGGGTGTGGGTAGGTACTGCGTCTTGTTGTTGTGAGGTGCCGGCAGCTTCTACGTCTTGTTGTGAGGTGTCGGCAGCTTCTGCCTCCTGTTGCAGGATGCCGGCAGGTTCGGCGATGGCAGGCACTCGGCGACTGAAGAAGTTGGTGATGGTGGTCTGTGCTTTCTTGCTTCTCATTTCCCTCTGCAGTTCTATATATGGCAACATAACATTTTCAATAGCTCTCTTTGCTTTAAGGGACCTATCAAGGGAGGGATCAATGTCATAGAGACGAGCAGAGAGGGCCTTACTCATTCTTATTACTTCACCAAGATTATCTAAAGTTAAGTTCTTATTTTCATCATCACTCACTTCATCTTCTGTTTCATCCTGCAGCTCCACTAATTGTTCTAGTTCATCACTTGTAAATGGATCCCCAACATTTCCCAATAACTCTTCTTGCACCTCTGCCGCTGTTAAGTCAGAGAACCCTTCACCTCCAACTTCATTTGCCATAGTAGTTGATGTGATGAACCACCAGCAAA
>NW_024739884.1:0-5000 GCF_018991925.1 Homarus americanus | reverse complement strand
CTGCCTGCCACCTGCCTTCTCTCTCTTTGCACACCTAACTCACTAACTAAACTACTCTTTTTTTATAATCTTTAAATTAGTTTTAAGTTTAACTGAATTATATTAAACTTTATTATGCGAGCCTGTGTGGGGTATTTGTCAACATTACTCGCCTGGCCAGCTATGGGAAACATGGAATTTGAGTGAGAGAGATATTTTTACGCTCACTTTTGTTCCACAAACTTGGAATAATGTGAAATAATGTCTCAGTGTTGATAGTGATGATATTTATGGTAATTTGTCCACTTTTTCGATCAGGTTGGGTCAGGTCAGGTCAGGTTAGGTTGGGTCAGGTTGGGTCAGGTTAGGTCAGGTCAGGTCAGGTCAGGGTCAGGTCAGGTTAAGTGAGATACTTGTTTTGTTTCGATTTCCTGGCCGGTGGAAGTTGTTTGGACACACTTCCTAGCCCCCATTAGTCCCTGTTCACCTAGCAGCGTTGTAGGTACCTGGTGTAAGTCGAAAGTTGCGAATTCGTATTCAGAGAAAGTTGTTGGAGCTTCCAATAACTTGAGGACATAAACCATTGACTCTTCAGGCTTCTACGACCTTGACTCTTCAGGCTTCTGACCCCTTGACTCTTCAGGCTTCTACGCCCTTGACTTTCAGGGTTTAACGCCCTTGACTCTTCAGGCTTCTACGCCCTTGACTCTTCAGGCTTCTACGCCTTAACTCATGAGACAAGGCAAGCATGAACTCAGCATGCTTGCCTGTTGGGCGCTGTAAACGCTTCTGCGCTTCACCTTACACACAACGATGTAGGAGGACTAAAAAAAAATAAATAAATACTTGTTTTGTCTCCACTAATGAGGAAAATTGAACGTAGGAGCCTCCTGCTGTTGTAACGCTAACATACTGATCCCTTGATGATAGTTTATATAAGGCTCTCTCTCTTCTGTCTTCTCTCTCTCTCTCTCACACGTCATAAGTGTGTGGGCTTATGACTGGCTGTCCCACACCCACACGTCTCAAGAAAATTGTCTTCAGGAAAATATGTCGTTTAAGACCCTCGAGGGGAGGTATCTTGGCTGAGTGTATCTTGGCTGAGTGTATCTTGGCTGAGTGTATCTTGGCTGAGTGTATTCTGATGTATCTTGGCTTATGGGTATCTTGGATTGAGTGTATCTTGGTTGAGTGTATCTTGCGAGTGTATCTTTGGAGGTATCTTGGTTGAGTGTATCTTGGTTGAGTGTATCTTGCGAGTGTATCTTGATTGAGTGTATCTTGCTGAGTTTATCTTGATATCTGGTGATGTATCTTGTTGAGTGTATCTTGGTTTGTTGAGGTATCTTGGTTGAGTGTATTCGCTGAGTGTATTCTATTTATCTTGGTTGAGTGTATCTTGTTGAGTGTATCTGTTGAGTGTATCTTGGTTGAGGTATCTTGTTTTTGGTTGAGGTATCTTGTTGAGTATCTTGGTTGAGTGATCTTTGAGTATCTTGGCTGAGTGTATCTTGCTGAGTGTATCTTGGGAGTGTATCTTGGCTGAGTGTATCTTGGTTGGAGTGTATCCTGGCTGAGTGTATCTTTGCTGAGTGTATCTTGGTTGAGTGTATCCTTGTGTGAGCATCTGGTTGAGTGTATCTCATTGAGTGTATCTTGGTTGAGTGTATCTGTTGAGTGTATCTTGGCTGAGGTATCTATTGGTGTTCGAGTGTATCTTGGTTGAGTGTATCTTGGCTGATGTATCTTGGTTGAGTGTATCTATTTATCTTCGCTGAGGTATCTTGGTTGAGGTATCTTGGGAGTGTATCTTGGTTGAGTGTATCTTGGCTGAGGTATCTTGAGGTTTCGGTTCTTTGAGTATCTTGGCTGAGTGTATCTTGGTTTGAGTGTATCTTGCTGAGTGTATCTTGGGTGGAGTTATATCTTGATTGAGTGTATCTTGGGAGGTATCTTGGTTGAGTGTATTCTATTGAGTAAGAGTCTGGTTGAGTGTATTCTTGAGTGTATCTGCTGAGTGTATCTTGTTGAGTGATCTTGGTTGAGTGTATTTACTGAGTGTATCTTGGTTGAGTGTATCTGGCTGAGTGTATCTGGCTGAGGTATCTTGGCTGAGTGTATCTTGCTGAGTGTATCTTGGCTGGAGTGTATCTGGTTGAGTGTATCTTGGTTGAGTGTATCTTGCTTGAGGTGGTTATTATCTTGGCTGAGTGTATCTTGGTTGAGTGTATCTTGGCTGATATTTGTATTATATCTTGGTTGATGTATCTTGGCTGAGTGTATCTGGCTGAGTGTATTCATAGTGTATCTTGCTGAGTGTATCTTGAGCTTGAGTGTATCTTGGCTGAGTGTATCTATTGAGGTATCATTATGAGGTATCTTTGCTGAGGTATCTTGGCTGAGTGTATCTTGGCTGAGTGTATCTTGGCTGAGTGTATCTTGGCGTGAGGTATCTTGGTTGAGTGTATCTTGGCTGAGTGTATCTTGGTTGAGTGTATCTTGGCTGAGTGTATCTTGATTGGAGTGTATCTTGGCTGAGTGTATCTTGGTTGAGGTGTATCTTGGCTGGAGTGTATCTTGGCTGAGTGTATCTTGGCTGAGTGTATCTTGGTTGAGTGTATCTTGGCTGAGTGTATCTTGGCTGAGTGTATCTTGTTGGAGTGTATCTTGGCTGAGTCTTGATTGAGTGTATCTTGGCTGAGTGTATCTTGGTTGAGTGTATCTTGTGCTGAGTGTACTTTGGCTGAGTGTAGTCTTGGCTGAGTGTATCTTGCTGAGGTATCTTGGCTGAGTGTATCTTGGCTGAGTGTATCTTGGTTGAGTGTATTCCTGGCTGAGTGTATCTTGGTTGAGTGTATCTTGGCTGAGTGTATCTTGGCTGAGTGTATCTTGGCTGAGTGTATCTTGGTTGAGTGTATCTTGGCTGAGTGTATCTGGCTGAGTGTGTATCTTGATTGAGTGTATCTTGGCTGAGTGTATCTTGATTGAGTGTATCTTGGCTGAGTGTATCTTGGTTGAGTGTATCTTGGCTGAGTGTATCTTGCTGAGTGTATCTTGGCTGAGTGTATCTTGGCTGAGTGTATCTTGGTTGAGTGTATCTTGGTTGAGTGTATCTTGGCTGAGTGTATCTTGGCTGAGTGTATCTTGTTGAGTGTATCTTGGCTGAGTGTATCTTGGCTGAGTGTATCTGGTTGAGTGTATCTTGGCTGAGTGTATCTTGATTGAGTGTATCTTGGCTGAGTGTATCTGGTTGAGTGTATCTTGGCTGAGTGTATCTTGGCTGAGTGTATCTTGGCTGAGTGTATCTTGGCTGAGTGTATCTTGGCTGAGTGTATCTTGGCTGAGTGTATCTTGGCTGAGTGTATCTTGGTTGAGTGTATCTTGGTTGAGTGTATCTTGGTTGAGTGTATCTTGGCTGAGTGTATCTTGGCTGAGTGTATCTTGGCTGAGTGTATCTTGGTTGAGTGTATCTTGGTGAGTGTATCTTGCTGAGTGTATCTTGGTTGAGTGTATCTTGGCTGAGTGTATCTTGGCTGAGTGTATCTTGGCTGAGTGTATCTTGGCTGAGTGTATCTTGGCTGAGTGTATCTTGGCTGAGTGTATCTTGCTGAGTGTATCTTGGCTGAGTGTATCTTGGCTGAGTGTATCTTGGCTGAGTGTATCTTGGCTGAGTGTATCTTGGTTGAGTGTATCTTGGCTGAGTGTATCTTGGTTGAGTGTATCTTGGTTGGAGTGTATCTTGGCTGAGTGTATCTTGGTTGAGTGTATCTTGCTGAGTGTATCTTGGCTGAGTGTATCTTGGTTGGAGTGTATCTTGGCTGAGTGTATCTTGGCTGAGTGTATCTTGGTTGAGTGTATCTTGGTTTTGAGTGTATCTTGGATGAGTGTATCTTGGCTGAGTGTATCTTGGCTGAGTGTATCTTGGTTGAGTGTATCTTGATTGAGTGTATCTTGGCTGAGTGTATCTTGGTTGAGTGTATCTTGGTTGAGTGTATCTTGGCTGAGTGTATCTTGGCTGAGTGTATCTTGGCTGAGTGTATCTTGGTTGAGTGTATCTTGGTTGAGTGTATCTTGGCTGAGTGTATCTTGGTTGAGTGTATCTTGGCTGATGGTATCTTGATTGAGTGTATCTTGGCTGCTGAGTGTATCTTGGCTGAGTGTATCTTGGCTGAGTGTATCTTGGCTGAGTGTATCTTGGCTGAGTGTATCTTGGTGAGTGTATCTTGGCTGAGTGTATCTTGGCTGAGTGTATCTTGGTTGAGTGTATCTTGGCTGAGTGTATCTTGATTGAGTGTATCTTGGCTGAGTGTACTTGGTTGAGTGTATCTTGGCTGAGTGTATCTTGGCTGAGTGTATCTTGGCTGAGTGTATCTTGGTTGAGTGTATCTTGGCTGAGTGTATCTTGGCTGAGTGTATCTTGATTGAGTGTATCTTGGCTGAGTGTATCTTGTTGAGTGTATCTTGGCTGAGTGTATCTTGGCTGAGTGTATCTTGGCTGAGTGTATCTTGGTTGAGTGTATCTTGGTTGAGTGTATCTTGCTGAGTGTATCTTGATTGAGTGTATCTTGGCTGAGTGTATCTTGGTTGAGTGTATCTGGCTGAGTGTATCTTGCTGAGTGTATCTTGGCTGAGTGTATCTTGGCTGAGTGTATCTTGGTTGAGGTATCTTGGCTGAGTGTATCTTGCTGAGTGTATCTTGTTGAGTGTATCTGGTTGAGTGTATCTTGCTGAGTGTATCTTGGTTGAGTGTATCTTGGCTGAGTGTATCTTGGCTGAGTGTATCTTGGCTGAGTGTATCTTGGCTGAGTGTATCTTGGTTGAGTGTATCTTGGCTGAGTGTATCTTGGCTGAGTGTATCTTGGCTGAGTGTATCTTGGCTGAGTGTATCTTTGCTGAGTGTATCTTGGTGAGTAATCTTGGCTGAGTGTATCTTGGCTGAGTGTATCTTGGCTGAGTGTATCTTGGCTGAGTGTATCTTGGTTGAGTGTATCTTGGTTGAGGTATCTTGGTTGAGTGTATCT
>NW_024739883.1:0-5901 GCF_018991925.1 Homarus americanus | reverse complement strand
GGCCGGGCATCCCTCCAGCACCATGACCCGGGGTATGAGGGCCGGGCACCCCTTCAGTGCAATGACCCGGGATGTGAGGGCCGGTGACTCCTTCAGTGCCATGACCCGGGGTGTCAGGGCCGGGCACCATTTCAGCACCATGACCCGGGGTGTGTTTGCCGTGTTCCCTTTCAGTGCCATGACCCGGGGTGTGAGGGCCGGGCACCCGTTTAGGTCTATAACCAGGGGTGTGAGGGCCGGGCACACCTTCAGTGCCATGGCCAGGGGTGTGACGGCCGGGCACCGCTTCAGTGCCATAACCCGGGGTGTGACGGGCGGGCACCCTTTCAGCTCCATGACCTGTGGTGTGAGGGCCGGGAACCGATTCAACTCCATGACCTGGGGTGTGAGGGCCGGGCACCCTTTTAGGTCCATGACCCGGGGTGTGAGGGCCGTGCACCCCTTCAGTGACATGACCCGGGGTGTGATGTCCGGGCACCCCTTCAGCTCCATGACCCGGTATGTGAGGGCTGGGCATCCCTCCAGCACCATGGCCCGGGGTGTGAGGGCCGGGCACCCCTCCAGCGCTATGGCCCGGGGTGTGAGGGCCGGGCACCCCTTCAGTGTCATGACCCGGGGTGTCAGGGCCGGACACCCCTCCAGAACCATGGCCCGTGGTGTGAGGGCCGGGCACCCTTTCAGTGCCATGAATCGGGGTGTAAAGGCCGGGCACACCTCCAGCACCATGTCCAGGGGTATGAGGGCCGGGCACCCCTTCAGTGCTATGTCCCGGGGTGTGAGGGCCGGGTGCCCTTTCAGTGACATGAACCGGGGTGTGAGGGCCGGGCACCCCGTTTGGAGTCTATGACCAGGGGTGTGAGGGCCAGGCACCTTCAACCTATGACCTGGGGTATGGTGCAGCCTTCAGTGCTATGACTGAGAATTGTGAGCCGGGTACCCTTTCAGTGACATGAACCGGGGTGTGAGGGCCGGGCACCCCTTCAATGACATGACCCGTAGTGGATGGGCCGGGCACCCTTTCAGTGCCATGACCCGGGGTGTGAGGGCCATGAACCCCTTCAATGACATGACCCGGGGTGTGTGGGCCGGGCACCCGTTTAGGTCTATGACCAGGGGTGTGAGGGCCGGGCACCCCTTCAGCACCATGACCTGGGGTATGAGGGCCGAGCAGCCCTTCAGTGCTATGACCCGGGGTGTGAGGGCCGGGCACCCTTTCAGTGACATGACCCGGGGTGTGAGGGCCGTGAACCCCTTCAATGACATGACCCGGGGTGTGTGGGCCGGGCACCCGTTTAGTTCTATGACCAGGGGTGTGAGGGCCGGGAACCTTCAGTGCCTGAGCAGGGTGTGGGCCGGGCACCCCAGTGCCAAGAAACCCAGGGTGTAAGTGCGGGCTCCCATTCCAGTGCCATAGATCGGGGGTGTGAGGGGCCAGGCACCTTCAACCTCCTTGACCCTGGGTGTGAGGGCCGGGCACTATTTCAGTGCCATGAAATGGGGTGTGAAGGCCGGGCATCCCTACAGTGCTGTGAACCGCGGTATAAGGACCGGGCATCCCTTCACATGACCCGGGGTGTGAGGGGCGGGCACCCCTTCAGTGCCATGAATCGAGGTGTGAGGGCCGGCCTCGATTTCAGTGCCTTGAATCGGGGTGTGAGGGTCGGGCACCCCTCCAGCACCATGACTTGGGGTATGAGGGCCGAGCACCCTTCTGTGCTATGACCCGGGGTGTGAGGGCCGGGCACCCTTTCAGTGACATGAACTGGGGTGTGAGGGCCTGGAACCCCTTCAATGACATGACCCGGGGTGTGTGGGCCGGGCACCCGTTTAGGTCTATGACCAGGGGTGTGAGGGCCGGGAACCCCTTGAGTGACATGACCCGGGGCGTCAGGGCCGGGCACCCCTTCAGTGCCATGAGCCGGGGTGTGAGGGCCGGGCACCCCAGCAGTGGCAAGAAACGGGGTGTGAGGTGCGGGCACCCATTCAGTGCCATGAATCGGGGTGTGAGGGCCGAGCACCCCTTCAGCACCATGACCCTGGGTGTGAGGGCTGGGCATGATTTCAGTGCCATGAATCGGGGTGTGAGGGCCAGGCACCCCTCTAGCACCATGACCCGGGGTATGAGGGCCGGGCACCCCTTGAGTGCTATGACCCGGGTTGTGAGGGCCGGGCACCCTTTCAGTGACATGACCCGGGGTGTGAGGACCGGGAACCCCTTCAATGACATGAACCTGGAGTGTGTGGGCCGGGCACCCTTTGAGTGCCATGATCCGGGGTGTGAGGGCCGGTCACTCCTTCAGCACTATGACCCGTGTGAGGGCTGGGCTCGATTTTCAGTGGCAAAGAATCGGGTGAGGTCCGGGCACCTCAAGCATCACACCCAGGGGTGGCGAGGGCTGCACCCCTTCAGTGACATGAGACAGGCGCCAGGCCGGGCACCCCTTCAGTGACATGACAAGGGGCGTCAGGGCCGGGCACCCCTTCAGTGCCATGAGCCGAAGTGTGAGGGCCGGGCACTCCTTCAGTGCCATGAAACGGGGTGTGAGGGCCGGGCACCCCTACAGAGCTATGAACCGGGGTGTGAGGGCCGGGCACCCCTTCACATGACACGGGGTGTGAGGGCCCGGCACCCTTTGAGTGCCTTGAATCGGGGTGTGATGGCTGGGCACCCCTTCAGCTCCATGACCCGTGGTGTGAGCGCCGGGAACCGCTTCAACCCCATGGCCTGGGGTGTAAGGGCCAGGCACCCCTTTAGGTCCATGACCCGGGGTATGAGGGCCGTTCACCGCTTCAGTGACATAACCCGGGGTGTGAGGGCCAGGCACCCCTTTAGTGACATGTCCCGGGGTGTGAGGGCCGGGCACCCTTTCAGTGCCATGAAACGGGGTGTGAGGGCCGGGCACCCCTTCAATGACATGACCCGGAGTTAGTGGACCGGGCACCCTTTCAGTGCCATGAACCGGGGTGTGAGGGCCGGTCACTCCTTCAGTGCCATGACCGGGCGTGTGAGGGCCGGGCACCCCTTCAGCCCCATGACCCGGGGTGTGATGGCCGGGCACCCGTTTAGGTCTATGACAAGGGGTGTGAGGGCCGGGCACACCTTCAGTGCCATGTCCAGGGGTGTGACGGCCGGGCACCGCTTTAGTGCCATGACCTGGGGTGTGAGGGCCGGCTCATTTTAGTTCCATGAATCGGGGTGTGAGGGCCGGGCATCCCTCCAGCACCATGACCCGGGGTATGAGGGCCGGGCACCCCTTCAGTGCTATTACCCGGGGTGTGAGGGCCGGTGACTCCTTCAGTGCCATGACCCGGGGTGTGAGGACCGGGCACCCCTTCAGCACCTTAACCGGGGTGTGTTTGCCGTGTTCCCTTTCAGTGCCATGACCCGGGGTGTGAGGGCCGGGCACTCGTTTAGGTCTATAACCAGGGGTGTGAGGGCCGGGCACACCTTCAGTGCCATGGCCAGTGGTGTGACGGCCGGGCACCGCTTCAGTGCCATAACCCGGGGTGTGACGGCCGGGCACCCTTTCAGCTCCATGACCCGTAGTGTGAGGGCCGGGAACCGATTCAACTCCATGACCTGAGGTGTGAGGGCCGGGCACCCTTTTAGGTCCATGACCCGGGGTGTGAGGGCCGTGCACCCCTTCAGTGACATGACCCGGGGTGTGATGTCCAGGCACCCCTTCAATGACATGAACTGGAGTGTGGGGCCGGGCATCCTGAGTGCTATGACCTGATGGGAGGGCCGGGCAACCTTCAGCACTATGACCCGTGTGAGGGCTGCCTGATTTCAGTGGCAAGAACTGGGGTGTGAGGTCCGGGCACCCCTCAAGCATCATGACCCAGGGTATGAGGGCCGGGCACCCCTTCAGTGACATGACAAGGGGCGTCAGGGCCGGGCACCCCTTCAGTGACATGACAAGGGGCGTCAGGGCCGGGCACCCCTTCAGTGCCATGAGCCGGGGTGTGTGGGCCGGGCACTCCTTCAGTGCCATGAAACAGGGTGTGAGGGCCGGACACCCCTACAGGGCTATGAACCGGGGTGTCAGGGCCTGGCACCCCTTCACATGACACGGGGTGTGAGGGCCCGGCACCCTTTGAGTGCCATGAATCGGTGTGTGATGGCCGTGCACCCCTTCTGCTCCATGACCCGTGGTGTGAGCGCCGGGAACCGCCTCAACCCCATGGCCTGGGGTGTAAGGGCCGGGCACCCCTTTAGGTCCATGACTCGGGGTATGAGGGCCGTTCACCGCTTCAGTGACATGACCCGGGGTGTGAGGGCCAGGCACCCCTTTAGTGACATGTCCCGGGGTGTGAGGGCCGGGCACCCTTTCAGTGCCTTTCAGTGCCATGAAACGGGGTGTGAGGGCCGGGCACCCCTTCAATGACATGACCCGGAGTTAGTGGACCGGGCACCCTTTCAGTGCCATGAACCGGGGTGTGAGGGCCGGTCACTCCTTCAGTGCCATGACCGGGCGTGTGAGGGCCGGGCACCCCTTCAGCCCCATGACCCGGGGTGTGATGGCCGGGCACCCGTTTAGGTCTATGACAAGGGGTGTGAGGGCCGGGCACACCTTCAGTGCCATGTCCAGGGGTGTGACGGCCGGGCACCGCTTTAGTGCCATGACCTGGGGTGTGAGGGCCGGGCTCGATTTTAGTTCCATGAATCGGGGTGTGAGGGCCGGGCATCCCTCCACCACCATGACCCGGGGTATGAGGGCCGGGCACCCCTTCAGTGCTATGACCCGGGATGTGAGGGCCGGTGACTCCTTCAGTGCCATGACCCTGGGTGTGAGGTCCGGGCTCGATTTCAGTGCCATGAATCGGGGTGTGAGGGCCGGGCACCCCTCTAGCACCTGCCTTAACCGGGGTGTGTTTGCCGTGTTCCCTTTTCAGTGCCATGACCCGGGGTGTGAGGGCCGGGAGACTCGTTGGAGTCTATAACCCAGGGGTGTGAGGGCGGGCACACCTTCAGTGCCATAGCCAGTGGTGTGACAGCCCAGGCACCCTTCAGTGCCATAACCCGAGTGTGACGGCCAGGCACCCTTTCAGCTCCATGACCCGTAGTGTGAGGGCCGGGAACCGATTCAACTCCATGACCTGGGGTGTGAGGGCCGGGCACCCTTTTAGGTCCATGACCCGGGGTGTGAGGGCCGTGCACCCCTTCAGTGACATGACCCGGGGTGTGATGTCCAGGCACCCCTTCAGCTCCATGACCCGGTATGTGAGGGCAGGGCATCCCTCCAGTGCCATGAATCGGGGTGTGAGGGCCGGGCACCCCTCTAGCACCATGACCCAGGGTATAAGGGCCGGGCACCCCTTCAATGACATGACCCGGTGTGTGTGGGCCGGGTACCCTTTCAGTGCCATGACCCGGGGTGTGAGGGCCGGGCACCCCTTCAAAGACATGAACCGGAGTGTGTGGGCCGGGCACCCTTTCAGTGCCATGACCCGGGGTTTGAGGGCCGGTGACTCCTTCAGTTCCATGACCCGGGGTGTGAGGGCCGGGCACCCCTTCAGTGCCATGGCCAGGGGTGTGACGGCCGGGCACCCTTTAAGGTCCTTGACCCGGGGTGTGAGGGCCGTGCACCCCTTCAGTGACATGACCCGGGGTGTGATGTCCGGGCACCCTTTCAGTGCCATGAATCTGGGTGTCAGGGCCGGAGCCCCCTCCAGAACCATGGCCCGGGGTGTGAGGGCCGGGCACCCTTTCAGTGCCATGAATCTGGGTGTAGGGCCGGGCACCACTTTAGGTACATGACCAGGGGTGTGAGGGACCGGCAAACCTTCAGTGCCATCGCCACGGGTGTGAGGGCCGGGCACCTCATCAGTGCCATGACCCGGGGTGTGAGGGCCGGGCACCCCTTCAGTGACATGACCCCGGGTGTGAGGGCCGGGCAC
>NW_024739882.1:0-6140 GCF_018991925.1 Homarus americanus | reverse complement strand
GAGTGTCACAGGAGTACCTGGGAGTGTGAGAGGTGTACCTGCGAGTGTGAGAGTTGTACCTAGGAGTGTCTGAGGTGTACCTGGGAGGGTCAGAGGTGTACCTGGGAGTGTCAGAGGTGTACCTGGGAGTATCGGAGGTGTACCTGGCAGTATCGGAGGTTTACCTAGGAGTGTCAGAGGTGTACCTGGGAGTATCAGAGATGTACCTGGGAGTGTCAGGGGTGCCCAGAGTGTCGAGGTGTACCTTGGCAGTGTCATGGTGTGCCTGGGAGGGGCTGGGAGAGGTGTACCTAGGGAGTGTCAGAGGTGTTCCTGGGAGTGTCAGAGGTGCACCTGGGAGGTTGGGGCGGTGTGTACCTGGGAGTGTCGTGGAGGTGTACCCCGAGTGTGCAGAAGGGCACCTGGGAGTGTCGGAGGTTTACCTGGAGTGTCGGAGGTACCTGGAGGTCAGAGGTGTACTCTGGGAGTGTCCGGGTGTACCTGGGAGTGTCAGCAGTACCTGGGCAGTGCCTGAAATGGGAGTGTCAGAGGTGTGCCTAGGAGTGTCAGAGGTGCACTTGGGTGTGTCAGAGGTGCACCTTGGAGAATCTGAGGTGTACCTGGGAGTGTCTGAGGTGTACCTGGTAGTGTCTGAGGTGTACCTGGCAGTGTCTGAGGTGTAACTGGCAGTGTCAGCGGTGTACCTGGGAGTGTCAGCGGTGGACCTGGGAGTGTTAGAGGTGTATCAGGAAGTGACTGAGGAGTACCTAGGAGTGTCAGAGGTGTGCCTGGGAGTGTCAGAGGTGTACCTGGGAGTGTCAGAGGTTTACCTGGGAGTGTCAGAGGTGTACCTGGGAGTGTCAGAGATGTACCTGAGAGTGTCAGAGGTGTATCTGGGAGTGTCGGAAGTGTACCTGGGAGTGTCAGAGGTGTAACAGGGAATGTCAGTGGAGTACCTGGGAGTCTCAAAGGTGTACCTGGGAGTATCTGAGGTGTACCTTGGAATATCGGAGGTGTACCTGGGAATATCGGAGGTGTACCTAGGAGTGTCGGAGTTGTACCTGGGAGTGTCGGAGGCGGACCTGGGAGTGTCAGAGGTGTACCTAGGAGTATCAGAGGTGTACCTGGGAGTGTCAGAGGTGTACCTGGGAATGTCAGAGGTATACCAGGGAGTGTCAGTGAAGTACCTGGGAGTCGCAAAGGTGTACCTGGGAGTATCGGAGGTGTACCTGGGAATATCGGAGGTGTACCTGGGAATATCGGAGGTGTACCAGGGAGTGTCAGAGGAGTACCTGGGAGTGTCAGAGGTGTACCTGGGAGTATCGAAGATGTACCTGGGAGTATCGGAGGTGTACCTGGGAGTGTCAGAGGTGTACCTGGGAGTATCAGAGGTGTACCTGGGAGTGTCATAGGTGTACTTGGGAGTGTCAGGGGTGTAACTGGGAGTCTCGGAGGTGTAACTGGGAATGTCAGAGGTGTACCAGGGAGTATCAGTGGAGTACCTGGAAGTCTCAAAGGTGTACCTGGGAGTATCTTAGGGGTACCTGGGAATATCGGAAGTGTACCTGGGAATATCGGAGGTGTACCTGTATGTGTCAGAGGTGTATCTGGGAGTGTCGGAGGTGTACCTGGGAGTGTCACAGGAGTACCTGGGATTATCAGAGGTGTACCTGGCAGTGTCAGAGGTGTACTAGGGAATGTCAGTGGAGTACTTGGGAGTGTCAGAGGTGTACCTGGGAGTGTCAGAGGCCTGGATTCATCCAGAGGTGTGCCTGGGGTGTAAGAGGTGTGCCTGGGGTGTCAAGAGAGATGTGCCTGGGGAGTGTCCAGAGATTGTATCTGGGAATCGGAGGTGTACCTGGGGTGTGGAGGTGTGACAGGGGGAATGTCAGTGGAGAACCTGGGAGTGTCAGAGGTGTACCTGGGAGTGTCGGAGTTGTACCTGGGAGTGTCCGAGGCGGACCTGGGAGTGTCAGAGGTGTACCTGGGCGTATCAGAGGTGAACCTGGGAGTATCGGAGGTGTACCTGGGAATATCTGAGGTGTACCAGGGAGTGTCAGAGGTGTACCTGGGAGTGTCAGAGGTGTACCTTGAAGTGTCGGAGTTGTACCTGGGAGTATCGGAGGCGGACCTGGGAGTGTCAGAGGTGTACCTGGGAGTATCAGAGGTGTACCTGTGAGTGTCAGAGGTGTACCTGGGAATATCTGAGGTGTACCAGGGAGGCCAGAGGTGTACCTGGGAGTCTCAGAGGTGAACCAGGGAGTGTCAGAGGAGTACCTGGGAGTGTCAGAGGTGTACCTGGGAGTATCGGAGGTGTACCTGGGAGTGTCAGGGGTGTAACTGGGAGTGTCGGAGGTGTAACTGGGAATGTCGGAGGTGTAACTGGGAATGTCAGTGGAGTACCTGGGAGTCTCAAAGGTGTACCTGTGAGTATCTGAGGTGTACCTTGAAATATCGGAGGTGTACCTGGGAATATCGTAGGTGTACCTAGGAGTTTCGGAGTTGTACCTGGGAGTGTCGGAGGCGGACCTAGGAGTGTCAGAGGTGTACCTAGGAGTATCAGAGGTGTACCTGGGAGTGTCAGAGGTGTACCTGGGAATGCTGTCAGGAGGTATACCAGGAGTGTCAGTGAAGTACCTGGGAGTCTCAAAGGTGTACCTGGGAGTATCGGAGGTACTTGGGAATATCGGAGGTGTACCTGGGAATATCGGAGGTGTACCAGGAGTGTCAGAGGTGTACCTGGGAGTGTCAGAGGTGTACCTGGGAGTATCGAAGGTGTACCTGGGAGTATCGGAGGTGTACCTGGGAGTGTCAGAGGTGTACCTGGGAGTATCAGAGGTGCACCTGGGAGTGTCAGAGGTGTACCTGGGAGTGTCAGGGGTGTAATTGGGAGTCTTGGAGGTGTAACTGGGAATGTCAGAGGTGTACCAGGGAGTGTCAGTGGAGTACCTGGGAGTCTCAAAGGTGTACCTGGAAGTATCAGAGGGGTACCTGAGAATATCGGAAGTGTGTACCTTGGGAGTGTCAGGAGGTGTAATTTGGGAGGCCGGAGGTACCAGGAGTGTCACAGGAGTACCTGATTGTCAGCTGTGTGTTCCAGCAGCGTCAGAGGTGTACCTGGGAGGCGTCAGAGAGATGTACCTGGGAGTGTCAGAGGTGTATCTGGGAGTGTCGGACGTGTACCTGGGAGTGTCAGAGGTGTACCAGGGAATGTCAATGGAGTACTTGGGAGTGTCAGAGGTGTACCTGGGAGTGTCAAAGGTGTACCTGGGAGTGTCTGAGGTGTACCTGGGAGTGTCAAAGGTGTGCCTAGGCATGTCAGAGGTGCACTTGGGAGTGTCAGAGGTGCACCTTGGAGTGTCAGAGGTGTGCCTAGGCATGTCAGAGGTGCACTTGGGAGTGTCAGAGGTGCACCTTGGAGCGTCTGAGGTGTGCCTGGGAGTGTCTGAGGTGTACCTGGGAGTGACGGAGGTGTACCTGGCAGTGTCAGCGGTGTACCTGGGAGTGGCATAGGTGTAACAGGGAATGTCAGTGGAGTACCTGGGAGTGTCAAAGGTGTACCTGGGAGTGTCAGAGGTGTACTTGGGAGTGTCAGAGGTACCTGGGAGTGTCAAAGGTGTACCTGGGAGTGCCCTGAGGTGTACCTGGGAGTGTCAGAGGTGTGCCTAGGGCATGTCAGATGTGCACTTTGGGAGGTCAGAGGTGCACCCTAGTTCGAGGGTGTGCCTGGGAGTGTCTGAGGCACCTGGGAGTGTCAGCGGTGCACCTGGGAGTGTTAGAGGTGTATCAGGGAGTGACTGAGGAGTACCTAGGAGTGTCATAGGTGTACCTCGGAGTGTCAGAGGTGTACCTGGGAGTGTCAGAGGTGTACCTGGGAGTGTCAGAAGTGTACCTGGGAGAGTGTCGGAGATGAACCTGGGAGTGTCAGAGATGTATCTGGGAGTGTCGGAGGTGTACCTGGGAGTGTCAGAGGTGTACCAGGGAATGTCAGTGGAGGCACCTGGGAGGCCGTTGTGTACGTGGGAGTGTCAGAGGTGTACTTGGGAGTGTCAGAGGTGTACCTGGGAGTGTTAAAGGTGTACCTGGGAGTGTCTGAGGTGTACCTTGGAGTGTCAGAGGTGTACCTGGGAGTATCGGAGGTGTACCTGGGAGTGTCAGGGGTGTAACTGGGAGTGTCGGAGGTGTAACTGGGAATGTCAGAGATGTACCAGGGAGTGTCAGTGGAGTACCTGGGAGTCTCAAAGGTGTACCTGTGAGTATGTGAGGTGTACCTTGGAATATCGGAGGTGTACCTGGGAATATCGTAGGTGTACCTAGGAGTGTCGGAGTTGTACCTGGGAGTGTCGGAGGCGGACCTGGGAGTGTCAGAGGTGTACCTGGGAGTATCAGAGGTATACCTGGGAGTGTCAGAGGTGTACCTGGGAATGTCAGAGGTATACCAGGGAGTGTCAGTGAAGTACCTGGGAGTCTCAAAGGTGTACCTGGGAGTATCGGAGGTGTACCTGGGAATATCGGAGGTGTACCTGGGAATATCGGAGGTTTACCAGGGAGTGTCAGAGAGGTACCTGGGAGTCTCAGAGGTGAACCAGGGAGTGTCAGAGGAGTACCTGGGAGTGTCAGAGGTGTACCTGGGAGTATCGGAGGTGTACCTAGGAGTATCGAAGGTGTACCTGAGAGTGTTAGAGGTGTACCTGGGAGTATCAGAGGTATACCTGGGAGTGTCAGAGGTGTACCTGGGAGTGTCAGGGGTGTAACTGGGAGTCTCGGAGGTGTAACTGGGAGTCTCGGAGGTGTAACTGGGAATGTCAGAGGTGTACCAGGGAGTGTCAGTGGAGTACCTGGAAGTCTGAAAGGTGTACCTGGGAGTATCAGAGGGGTACCTGGGAATATCGGAAGTGTACCTGGGAATATCGGAGGTTTACCTGTATGTGTCAGAGGTGTACCTGGGAGTGTCGGAAGTGTACCTGGGAGTGTCACAGGAGAACCTGGGATTATCAGAGGTGTACCTGGCAGTGTCAGAGGTGTACCAGGGAATGTCAGTGGAGTACTTGGGAGTGTCAGAGCTGTACCTGGGAGAGTCAGAGGTGTACCTTGGAATGTCAGAGGTGTACCTGGGAGTGTCAGAGTGTACCTGGGAGTGTCGGAGGTGTACCTGGGAATGTCAGAGGTGGCACCTGGGAGTACAGAGAGATGGCACCTGGGAGGTCAGAGGTATCTTGGGAGTGTCAGAGGTGGGGCTGAGTTGCCGAGATGAACTCGAAGTGTCAGAGGGTATCTGGGAGTGTCGGAGGTAAAATGGGAGCAAGTCAGAGGTACCAGGGAATGCTGGTGGGGCACTGGGAGTTTTAGGCACTGGAGGAGCAGGAGCGTACCTGGGAGTGTCGGGAGGCGGGATCTGGGAGTGTCTGGAGGTGCACTCTGGGAGAACACAGGTGTTCCTGGAGTATCGGAGGCAACGGGAAGGTCTGAGGTGCAGGGGAGGTCAGAGGTGTACCTGGGAGTCTCAGAGGTGAACCAGGGAGTGTCAGAGGAGTACCTGGGAGTCTCAAAGGTACCTGAGCATCAGAGGGCAATTTGGAATATCGGAAGTGTGTAACTGGGAGTGTCGGAGGTGTACCTGGGAGTGTCAGAGGTGTGCCTGGGAGTGTCTGAGGTGTACCTGGGAGTGCCTGAGGTGTACCTGGGAGTGTCTGAGGTGTACCTGGGAGTGTCAGAGAAGTACCATGGAGTGTCACAGGAATACCTGGGAGTGTGAGAGGTGTACCACTGCGAGTGTGATAGTTGTACCTAGGAGTGTCTGAGGTGTACCTAGGAGGGTCAGAGGTGTACCTGGGAGTGTCAGAGGTGTACCTGGGAGTATCGGAGGTGTACCTGGGAGTATCTGAGGTGTACCTGGGATTGTCAGAGGTGTACCTGGGAGTATCAGAGATGTACGTGGGAGTGTCTGAGGTGTACCTGGGAGTGTCGGAGGTGTACCTGGCAGTGTCAGCGGTGTACCAGGGAGTGTCATAGGTGTACCAGGGAATGTCAGTGGAGTACCTAGGAGTGTCAAAGGTGTACCTGGGAGTGTCAGAGGTATACCTGGGACTGTCAGAGGTGTACCTGGGAATGTCAAAGGTGTACCTGGGAGTGTCAGAGGTGTACCTGGGAGTGTCAGAGGT
>NW_024739881.1:0-17535 GCF_018991925.1 Homarus americanus | reverse complement strand
GGATGATATAGATTTCAACGTTATTCATTCAGACTTTTCGTGGTAGTTTTGTATGGTGGTGTTTCTGATATATCTAAAGTGCACGAAACAGGTGACTCAGAGACAGACTTCATAATTTTGAGTCGTTCACTGTCTCTTGTGTAAAAATAAATTCCACTTAAGAACCTCACTAGCAACCAGTTCGCCATGGTGGTCCTACCAGTGTCAACAAACACCCACCAACAGTGATTACTAGATCGAGAGAACTGAAGCTCCTCACCACGACAAGGCAGTTACCAAACATCAGTTCTCTGAATTAAAAACTGCAGTGGGATACAAGGAACCCACTTTTAGGTCTGAGTCTGCCACCAACTCAGACGTGTTTTTGTTGAAGGAGTTATCCACCTTTGGCAGTGGAGGTCCATCCTCCTAAAATATTACCTTCCGAACACTTCTGAGGTACATGCTCATATCCATGCCATATTTCAGCCAGAGATAGTGAACATCTATGAGCTAAATCTTAATAGTAACAGTATTGTGACCAAGTCCTAGTTTGCTGATCTTGACTGACTTTCTACCTCATTTACACACAGCTGAAGGGTCTCAATTGTTTCTCTTACAACACAACATAGTTATCGTTTGTCACTCCTGATCTGTTTGTTTTTTTGTTTCTTTATTTTCAACAATAACACGTGCTTAATATAATATGCAAGTACAGTAGCCACTAGGAAACCAACATAGTATACATGCATTGAAGTTAATTGTATGTGGTAATTTAATTTGCTATGTTATTCTGAATTCTAGTCTAGTTTAGTTTAAAGTATATTCTTGAACGGGAAGACATAAACAGATTACTAATGCTGAAATCTGGCCCCAGTAACCATAAGAGCCACGAGTCTTGTATCCTGGTGTCACTTTGACGTGTGTGTAAAACATTTATATATTATATACACAGTAATATCATAAATATATTTGTTTCCAATATACGAACTAAAAATAGTTTTTCAGTATTATTGCAAGTGAACGTTTGGGTCACATGGTATTTAAAACTGTATATATACCTGCAACATTGCGCCAGGGAAAGTTATTATCACTATCACCTTTTCTGTAATGTAATGATAACAGTCATGGTTACTGCCGCTCATAGTTGGGTTATAACCGAGGCACAGGAGGAGGTATAACGGGTCACATGAAGGGGTATAACCCGATACAGGAGGGGGTATAACCGGACACAGAAAGAGGTATAACGGGTCACAAGAAGGGTACAACCGGACACTGAAGATGGATTAACCGAAGTCACAGGAGGAAACTAATATCACCAAGGCGGAGGTTCTGTGGCACCACGTAAGACCTCCGCTCCAGCTGCAGGCTCGTGTCTACGCTAACCTGTCTAGAAACTGCACCAGTATAGGGTGAGTTACTCCTGGGGCACAACACCGGGCGGAACTGGGTTACTGTATTCTTAAAAAACGCCTCACATTGACAGCAACTCTTAATTATGATATAACTTGCCAATTTAGTCCGAATTATTCTTAGTTTTTTATTTCGATTGTATCTATGATCACAATTTATATATCGCATCCCCTTGACCTTCAACTGATCTTCACCAAAAACACGGACGCCTACATGACATTTCCCCAAAATCCCACCCAAAAGTTTAAGTTCAATCATTTTAAACATTTAGTAGTCCATTTTCAATTATAAACGTAAACAAACAAAATCACACAATTATCAGATCAAAATTGTTGCCGAGTTACTCTAAATAATATGCATACATGCTCAACCAATCAATAAACTCTAGGTATTATGCCAAATACAAAGATAATTTTAGTAATATATACTAAACAAGCTTATACTATGAACCCACCCACGCTATGTGCGAAAGTAAAATAATATCCCAAAACCATCGAAAAACCCTGATTAAATCCTACCCTCACCCAACATAACGTTGGGAATTTAAAATCCGCAAATTCGCTGGATGACCGAAACGATAATAGAGAAGAAAAAAAATAAACGGGGAGGAGGAACGCGAACTTGGCGGTCCAAGATGGCGGTCCGAGCGGAACACACAGTTTTTATTCTTAACACGAACAAGGGAAAACGAAAAGGCTAATATTTAACGAGTGTGTTCCACCCTTAACACCAAGTTGAGGAAATTTTTCCCATTAAAGATATAAGATTTTTTATTGTTCCTTTAAAACACAACACACACCGACAACAACAGCGTCTTACCTGACTCCTCAAGAAGGCGTTGTGCACCCGGTGTCCTGCCACTTTCCTTCACCGTTAAGACACTTAGTAAACACTTCACCATATGTATCCAACTTTTTTCCCAGGAGGTCTTCTGTGTGTGATCACAGCGTGTAAATTCATCATATAACGCGCTGCATTAAATTACCAATACAATTAATAAAGTCACAGAGAGCGGTGAGCGTCCATGCACCGCCCCAAGGTGTCGCGCGGCACTGAGTAGTGTCTCGTTTTAGGGAAAGTAATGTTAAAAATAGTACCACGACTGAACTCCAAGAGTCCAAAACCAATCATTTATTGATGATACGAAGCTACCAAAACTAACCTAACTTTACCCAAATTTCCCAAAGATCATTACGGTATGTTTCGTTACCATACGTTAGCTTCATATCTTCTGCTTTGAGAAAAATTGTGAGATCATCATTCTTGGTTGTGATAAACTTCCAACATTAGTTATCTTTGTTCGAAAGTTCTTTCATCGAATGATTCAATTTGTTTGAAAAAGTTTCGGATGGTCATTGATTCGAAAATCATAGACACTTCAGATCATTAAGGAAAATAAACTTCTTGAATAACAAACTTTCGAAAAAATATTTGTTGTGATAAGTAGTGAGGAGACTAGTGAGCAGCCGGCTTCCTCCTATGTGGAGGAAGCCGGCCTTCGACACAAGCTGTGAGTGTTATTTATTAACGTTTAAATGGTTTTTATGAAAGTTCTATTTTATTTATTATGTTTTTAACTTGCAATATTTTATTTTAGTCCTTTAAACATTAAATTTAATTCGGCGAAATATAACCTACGCTGTTGCGTCGCCAGGGATGTAATTACCACAATCAATCAGCCTAGTGTCTCTTAAGAGGTGGCCAACCTTACCACACAAACCATTAAGTTCCTCTCTCGGTATTTGAAAGAGAAGTGATTGTCATGTCTAGCGAGAGTTTTCAGCATTATTTGTATGTGTTACAAAACACCAATGTAACTTACGGGACTAACTTACCATCTGTTGATACTGTTATAATGAGACTATGATTGGGACACAAATATTACTGAAAATTATGGACAAATTATTATTTTTTCATTGTATAAAAATTTTGCTTCAAGGTTATGATGACCTTTAAATTTATATAAGATTAAATTATCTGTTCTATTGATGTAGTACAGCGTTCATGTCAAAATGAACTATTTTATTGGTGTAAAATAATTCATGTGTTCTTATAATATTTATAACTTTTTGTAAGCCCCAGAAAGGGATGGTATAGGTGAGGATGGGAGTAGTATACTGCATAATCCTTTTGATGTAATAGTTTTATTGACTATAAAATATTTCAATTTCAATTTCAGTATTTGAACGCACGAGAAGGTCCTTGGTGAGGCATTCATGAACACATTGTACTTTGCAAGTTTGTATATAATAAAAGACGTCTGTGGTTATTGTTGGTTTACAGAAGCTGGAGGTGACTGTGGCTTAAGCCTGAGTGTACTGGTCAGGTGAGACCTATTTGTAAACGCCACACACCTTGATCCGGGCGAATAATGGCCGTTACACCCTCTGGCCCCCACACACCCTCTGGCTCCCACACACCCTCTGGCTCCCACACACCCTCTGGCTCCCACACATCCTCTGGCCCTAACAAACGATATGGCCTCACACATCCTGTGGCCCTCTCACACTCCATGGCCCTCACATAATCTGTGGTCCTCACACAATCTGTAGCCCTCACACACACTGTAGTCCTCACATACCCTGTAACCCTTACACAAATATGGCACTCACACACCCTGTGGCCCTGACACATGTTGTGACCCTCACACACCCTGTGGCCCTCACACAATCTGTTGCTTTCACACACCCTGTGACCCTCACACACCTTGTGGCCCACACATGCCCTGTGGCCCTCATATACCCTGAGGCCTTCACACACCCTGTGGCCCTCACACAATCTGTTGCCTTCACACACCCTGTGACCTTCACACGCCCCTCTGGCCCTCAATTCTGTAAAACTGGCACAACCTGTGGCCCACACATACCATGTGGCCCTCACATACCCTGTGGCCCCACACACCCAGTGGCCCTCTCCCCACAAAACCGTGGCCCCCACACACCCCAGACCTTAGCACACCCTGTGGCCCTCACAAACCCTGTTGCCTTCCACACACCCTGTGGCCTCTACACACCCTGTGGCCCCTCACACACCCCAGCCCCTCACGCACCCTGTTGGGCCTCTCACACTCTTTCTGAACCTGGCCCCAGACACTCTATGCCCTTACACACCCTGTGACCCTCACATATCCCTCTGGCTCCTCACACCCCTGTGTGTGTTCCACACACCCCATGGCCCTCACACACCCTGTGGCGCTTACACACCTGATGGCCCTCACACACCCCAGACCTCTTACACACACACACACACACACACCCGGCATTCCTCACATACCCCTCTGGCCCCCTACACACCCACAGTGGCCCTCACATACCCGGTGGCCCTTATATACTCGGTGGCCCTCACACACCCAGTGGCCCTCGCACACACTGTGGCTCCTCACACACCCGGTGGCCTCACACACCTGGTGGCCTTACATAACCCGGTAACTTCCCTACATACCCCACATGGCCCTCACACACCCTGTGGCCCCACACATACCCTGTGGCCTTCACATACCCTGTGGCCCTCACATACCCTGTGGTCCTCACACACCCGGTGGCCCTCACACACCCAGTGGCCCTCACACATCCTCACACAACCGGTGGCCCTCACACACCCTGTGGCCTTCACACACCCTGTGCCTCACACACACCCTGTGACACACACACACACACACACACACACCCGGCATTCCTCACATACCCTGTGGCCCTCACATACCCGGTGGCCCTTATATACCCGGTGGCCCTTATATACCCGGTGGCCCTTATATACCCGGTGGCCCTTATATACCCGGTGGCCCTTATATACCCGGTGGCCCTCACATACCCTGTGGCCCTCACACATCCGGATGCCTTCACACACCCGGTGGCCCCTCACACACCCGGTGGCCCCCACACACCCAGTGCCCCCACACACCCTGTTGTCCCCACACACCCGGTGGCCCCTCACACACCCAGTGGCCCTCACACACCCCAGGTCCTCACACACCCGGTGGCCCTCACACATCCGGATGCCTTCACACATCCGGTGGCCCTCACACACCCACTGGCCCTCACACACCCTGTGGTCCTCACACACCCGGTGGCCCTCACACACCCGGATGCCTTCACACACCCTGTGGCGCTTACACACCCTATGGCCCTCACACACCCTGTGACCCTTACACACACACACACCCGGCATTCCTCACATACCCTCTGGCCCTCACACACCCGGTGGCCCTTATATACCCGGTGGCCCATATATACCCGGTGGCCCTCACACACCCAGTGGCCCTCACACACACTGTGGCCCTCACACACACCCGGTGTCCCTCACACACCTGGCAGGTTCTATATACCCGGTGGCCCTCATTGATACCTGGGGGGTGCCTCACACACCCTGGATGGCCCTACACACTGGTGGCCCTTATATACCCGGTGGCCCTTATATACTCGGTGGCCCTCACACACCCAGTGGCCCTCACACACACTGTGGCCCTCACATACCCGGTGGCCCACACACACACTGTGGCCCTCACATACCCGGTGGCCCTCACACACCCTCTGGCCCTCACACACCCGGTGGCCCTCACACACCCGGTGGCCCTTATATACCCGGTGGCCCCCACACACCCAGTGGCCCCCTCACACACCCAGTGGCCTCACACACACTGTGGCCATCACACAACCAGTGGTCCTCACACACCCAGTGGCCCTCACACACCCGGTGGCCCTCACATACCCGGTGGCCCTTATATACCCGGTGGCCCTTATATACCCGGTGGCCCTCACACAAACTGTGGCCCTCACATTGCCTGTGGTCCTCACACACCCGGTGGCCCTCACACAGGCAACTGGATTACATGGACAGAGAGAGGCTTAAATATACAGGGTGACCTTAAAAACATGAGGTCAGGTCATAATGTTGTCATCCACTAATCCCCACACCAACACACACGTAGAGGAGCTTAAGAGGTCAGGTCAAAAATAAGGGACCCACAAAATAACTATCATACATCTAGATCAAAGGTTTTCAAAGCATTTTTAACCTTGGGCCACTGACAAATAAATTTATGTAACATATTATCAGTTTTGAACTGACCATCACTAAGGTTTATTGATTTTAATTCCTACAGTCTGTACTCACCCCTGAAGATGTAAATTACACGAAAGCGCTTGGGAACTTCTTGTTTATTTGTTTCCTTGTGGTTATCAGCATGTACTTGGATCACGCGCACCTACAGTGATTTACTTGTGTGTATATATATATATATATATATATATATATATATATATATATATATATATATATATATATATATATATATATATATATATATATATATATATATATATATACTGTATATATATACACACAATTGAACGAATTTGCTGTCAGTTATATATTTATATTGCCATTTTGAATTGTTGTATTGTATTCAAATGTTTGTCGACATGAAGCTCCCACCTGCCGTGTTCCATCTACATATTTTTACCATCAACATTTGGAGTGGACGCGAAAATTTGAAAAAGTTTATGATACTATTTGCAGGAACCAGGTCGTTAAACTCTGGCGTAAACAAAAAGCAAAACAGACATGCAAGTTTTTCATCAAAGGAGCAACACAGTATTTGTCGGGGCTCTTGTTTCAACACAACACATTGACTATTACAAAATGTAATAATTTGTCACTTTTACGTCTTACATATTTTATTTGAGATGCACAGGAGAGGAAAAAATAAAAACTGTGGAGAATATATTACAATGTAATTTACACACAATGGTATTATAGATAGAATTAATTTAAGAAAAGAAAATTCTAGTGTACTCCAGACACCAAACAGTCGCTGTCCATCATTCTCAAAATCCATTATCTGAAAGGTCAGAGCCACTCTCTCACCTCACTCGGTGCATAAATTGACAAATTGAATATAAAAATTGTCTGTAAAACTCTGTTTCAAAATGTGCAAAATATGATTTGATGCTTTAAGAAAATAATAATTAGCTGAAGCTAAAAATGAAAACAAAAGACTTGTGAATAAAACACTCGGTGATTTTAGCTTTAAATGGTGATGTGTTGCTTCAGGTCTTAACATGATGGTGTTAGGAAATATTGGACAATACCTCCATGTACTGTGCTGTATATTGAGGGTAATTAATGATAACCAGCGCCATTCTTCAAGCTATTTTTTCATTGTATTAAACTGATGCATTGTTTGTTTATTAAGATAACAATGAAGTTTGAGACTGTCAGCTTCTTACACTAATACTACCAGCATAGTTTCCACCAAAAGCTGTCGTCTTATTTATAACATTTGAAGAACAAAGACACTACTAGGAACCTTTTGTTTAGTGTTACGACAGACACTCCCACTAATTAAAAACATACCTGTTTTGAATGGACACACACACAAACACACATACTCTCCTCTCTCTCTCTCTCTCTCTCTCAAAATAACTGTGTGAGTCAGTGAGTGTATTTCCTTTAAACTCAGCAACAAAGGTCAGACAGGACAGACAAAACACCATTGTTGCCTTGATCATGTATTTTGCATTTAGATTTTGCAGCGACCATTGCAGCCTGGCGTCCTTCAACAAATATGTTTCAATCAGTCGTTGTCAGTAGTGTTAGCGAGGGAACACGTAACGAGTTTAGTGTTGTGTCTCTTTTACTGAACTGTGATGATTACTGGTGTATTGTGTAATGATTATCGTGTTTTAGTTTGGCTCGGCTCACTCCTATGGCGGAAAATGTAAAAATACGTAGCAACGATTTTTTTTTAGGAAGTGTTGCTTATCATTTGGTGGAACTTAAGTTTAAAAAATGACGAATGATTAAAATGTTGTGATTAAGATTATTGTTTTGTAAGAAAAGTCTGGAAATGTAAATACTTTTGCCTACGTTCATGAAAATGTTAAGTCTGTGTGTGTGTGTGTGTGTTTGTTTCATATTCGTTGCGGCTCAGCTTAATAAGTTTGTGTATTTTATAATCCACGTTACACAAACTAGAGCGAAAAACTGTCATATTTAAAAAATTTTAATCAAACTTTCCGGTTCACCAGATGTTACTTTCCTCGAATTATTTTTGCTACCAACCCTAAAAGTTGTGTTTCAGTGTAGCGTCGTCATTAATGGTCTTGTTGGTATTCCTTGTATTAGAGAGCGTCTCTAGCGTCGTGCAGTCAGATAAACTGTACATTTATTCTTCACTATATCAGACGACAGGCATTCCATTCATGACATTGGGCTCTTCCCGACAAACATGCCTAAAAAAATGTCTCTCTGCATCTTCCCCTTCATAAACATATACTATATTATACAGGGAGAGTCTGTAAAGGACCCAAGTTGCCATAAACAGTTGTTTGTATAACTTCACCAGACCCAGAGCTAAAGAAACATAAGTTCCTCCTTACACTCCTTATCTAGGCATCACGCGGTGGTTCCAGGAGATAACATTTAGTACAGAAGACTTTATCATTCATGTTCCTCTTCAACACACACACACACACACACACACACTCTGATACCATCGTAATTTCAAGTCATAGGAAAGGGAGAAAAAGAGAGTTTGTTAGAGTTCTCAGTTCCGGACAACAAAAGTTTAATATTAATCCTACTGACTTGTGCACGTCACGCTCTGAATTAATCTCTCTCTCTCTCTCTCTCTCATAAGCGACCGAATATCGTGAATAAGTCAATTTACGGTGTGTGTGTGTGTGTGTAATTTGAGCTTTATTCGTCTTTTTCATGATGATTAAATACTCCTCCCAATTGAAAAAAAAAAGATGAGTTGATGATTTAACCTGACTGTGTACCGTACCTGGCCAGGTGGGTGACGGTGGCTCACTAAGTCAAAATGTATGAGGTATTTCCCCGTCCTACACAGAGCTGCCTTAACTCTACGCTGGTGAAAAATTTGGCGCTTCGAATTATGCAAACCAGAGGTCAAATATTGGCTCAGCTGCTCCGATTCTGCGACATTTCCTCTGATTTATGGAACATTATTGACCATTTCATGCCCCCCCCCCCCTCCTGCTGCTGCTCTCAATTTACGAAGAGGAGATTCTAATTTCTTCACTTTGTATTTTTTTTTCATCTATTTACCTTTACTTTTTGTACCTTGATCCGTTTATTGTCTCTTGAATATAAAACACTTAACGTTTCTTATTCATTTCACATTCTGCGTTTTACATTTTGTTCACAATGTTTATATTTTCTCTTCTAATCAGTGTTTGTATCTTTTTCTGACCTTGGTGTTCATTCCTGCTCTTTTTCTGACCTTGGTGTTCATTCCTGCTCTTTTTCTGACCTTGGTGTTCATTCCTGCTCTTTTTCTGACCTTGGTGTTCATTCCTGCTCTTTTTCTGACCTCGGTGCTCATTCCTGCTCTTTTTCTGACCTTGGTGTTCATTCCTGCTCTTTTTCTGACCTTGGTGTTCATTCCTGCTCTTTTTCTGACCTTGGTGTTCATTCCTGCTCTTTTTCTGACCTTGGTGTTCATTCCTGCTCTTTTTCTGACCTTGGTGTTCATTCCTGCTCTTTTTCTGACCTTGGTGTTCATTCCTGCTCTTTTTCTGACCTTGGTGTTCATTCCTGCTCTTTTTCTGACCTTGGTGTTCATTCCTGCTCTTTTTCTGACCTTGGTGTTCATTCCTGCTCATTTTCTTATATTGTTTGTTATATTTTTCGTCTCTAATTTCGTTATATTATTTTAGTATTGGTTGGGTTTTTGATGTTGTGTTGGTGTTCTTCTTATTCGCTCTCTCTCTCACCTTTTTCTCCATCTTTTCCTCCCCCTCCTGTTTATCCTCCTCCTCCTCTTCCTCCCCTATACCCTCAGTCAGTACTCTCGCCACCAGAGAGGACTATGACGGCATCCCAATGTAAACAAACCTTCTCTCGCGTCTATAACATGGGGAAGGGCACATCAGCACCATAAAATCAACCCTATTGCACCATATTGCACCATAATTTAAGAGCCAATAATGGTGGGTAGACAGGTAGGTGCTGATAATGTCTACTAACGCTCGGATTTATGGTATAGCGGTGAAATTTTTTGTTGGTGCTTAATGGTGTGGTTGAGGAATTGTCTCTCATCTAGAGTCTATTAACCGTCTGCTCTCTCTCTCTCTCTCTCTCTCATTAAGTAGCTCAATATGTCATATTTTCACTTGGCTCGTTCACCACATACGCATTGTATTAAATTCATTCAATGTCATCTTCTTTGACTAAATGGAACAAAGTGCCAGCAACACCATTTTCGCTCTCGTAATGGCATTTTCCGGCACATCGTTGTACAAGCTGCTCGTAATTGATTTTTTCAGTTAGTGAAGCAAAATTCGTCGAAAAAACGCAGGGGCGATACATTACTCTCGTCCGGCATGACATACAAACACTTTTTGTTATAATTTATTGTTATATATATATATATATATATATATATATATATATATATATATATATATATATATATATATATATATATATACTGACATCTAAGGAAGAAGAAAACACGAAGTTCCCAAGCTAACAAATTAGCAATTCACATCTTCAGGGTGAGTACAGTTAGCTCACTGAAACTCGTGATTACTAATCACTTGCACCTGATGATTTACTTGCATATATATATATATATATATATATATATATATATATATATATATATATATATATATATATATATATATATATATATATATATATATTTATATTATTTCCTGTAGTAGTTTGAAAGTTCCTGATATTAGTAAAACTATTTCATTCAAAAACCTTGTACGAGCAATAGGTAACTGAGACGGCTATGGTGTTGATGAACGCCGATGAGACTACCTCCCTTGTACTCATTATTATCGGTGGGAAAACTAGGGTAATGAAATTCATATAGCATCTAGTCGTCCAGTATTCCAAATGCCTTTCACTTAACTTACGATAATGGCCTCCCTGGGGTCCAAATAGTGACGCGTCCTTACCATGATGGTCAGCCAGCTCTCTCTCATCTCTGTGTAGTCTGGGAGAGGATTGCACTACCTCCGGCCACCTGCTACTTACCAGGAATGGGACGCTTGTCACTGTGTTAATACCAGGGGCTAATCCCGGGACTTGTAACTTGCTACAATTGTTGGGGTTTATGGTCACATTTGCAAATACTGTATTCAGCAGGGGAGGTGCGGACGTTGTTGAGGGGGGCGTGACTCTGTACTGTACTGTACCGTACATGGCCTCCCACAGTGACCTCGACTGGTTACGGTAAGTGGGGAGCAACTCAACGATAGGGAGGCGGCAGTAGAGACCCACAAACACGCCCTGAACACAGTACTGTATAGTCTCCGAGGTGTCAAGGGGATGGTGTTACCGTCTGGCATTATAAATATGATAATCCCGAGGCGCTCTCAGTCCACCTAGCTGTAATTGGGGAAGTGAAGGCGGTTGAGTGCAGTCTTGGCTACAGGGCCTCCTTTACTTTCCGAAGACATGCTATGTAGTGTGCCGTATCCACACTGTCCCTAACTGGCAGCCATGTCTATGGGACTCACTATCACTTTTTCACAATTGAGTAACTACTCGAACACCTTCAGACAATCGCTCTTCTTAGGCAAAGGGTGGTCAGGCAGGAGCCCGACAGCTGCCACAGATCGCTGGACTTTAATGTCGCACAAAATGTCCGACACAGCTTACACGAAACAGATGACGATCCAAACATTTTCAGTTCGTAATTCGCTAATCCGTGACCAACTGAGCTATAGCGTGAAGTGCTCTTAAAACTCCACATACCTGCCGCCTCGCATGCTGTAAAAACATACAATGCTCCGGAAAACGCACCAAATATTTTGTAAACGACTCTAAAGTATTTTAACGAGGGTTTTACATCATCAGTAAACAGAAAGGTATTAAACCGTCAGCAAACATTGTATATGCATACTGCATGAAATATGACCTATAATGTTGTTAACACTGAACAAACTGAAAAAGACTTAAAAGAATATTTCTTTTTGCAACCGACCTTTTTACACATCACTTTAGCTCGTGTTGTTATACAATACTGTTGTTAGGGTAATGTTTTAATATTTGCAAGACGAATGTGAATTTGTTGTCATCCGGTATAACTTACTGTACACTCCCATACTTAGTGTACATTATGTAAGAGAAAATAAACAGTTATAAACAGTAAGATAAACAATAAAAGTAAAAGTAAATTGTCCTTTTACAGATAAAGTTTACTGCAACACGAGGCAACTTCACTCAGCTGATCGTACGCGGGTGGACGGTGAGGCGAAGGAGTTCTTCTCTTGCTGGTTCACACGGGGATGATGATTACTGCCTTCCTGTGTATCGTCTGCTCTGCCTCCTCCTTATTTCCACTTTCACAGGTATTGTTTTTTCCTTCTGTTTTCGATTTTGTTTTATTATTTGTATTTTTAACTAAATATTTTCCAGATATTTTGGTTATCTAATACTTTCAAATATGTGAAATTTGGATATATGAGATAGCGCTGAGACAAGGGCGTTAAGGCCGATGTAACCCATATATAGGGTCACAGTTAGCCATGACTAGTTCTCCATAATGCCCACACACCCATAGTACCCACACACTATCCACACACTACCCACACACTCACACAAGGAGATACAGTGATATAAACTGCTGTACCTAAATATTATGTAACTCAAAATATATTCTCAAAACAGCACGTTTACAGTTGAAAATATTAAAAGCATAAATAATACAAACAAAATCAATTAATATGTTTTTTATTATTTTTAAATATCAGAAAAGATGGGTCAACGCTTCTTGTTGTTCTTTGTCTTTTTCCCGGTGAAGATGTAGTCTCCCCATGGCAGGTACTGGTCCTTTTGTACATGGCAGAAAGTGGTAGTTTCCTTCTTCTTCTTGTTGTTTTGAGGTTTAGTGTGCTTTGTGGTCTGCAGTTTGTTAGATCGGGGCCCTTCTCCTTCACCTGGCAAGGCTTCACCTCAACCTTTGAAACTTTTGTTACAGTGCGTCGGAACACCATTGTGATTTACTGACACTAACAGCTCTCTCACTGAGGTCAAATCAAAATTTGACCATACAAAAAGAATTACGGTTTAATAAGGTTGGAATCTAAAGAAATTGACAACAAAATGAAGCTCTGTTTATCACTATAGTTGAGGACTGGTGTTTGTAGAGATGATGGAGGGTGTTATAATATGTAGTGATGATGGATGGTGTTATATGTAGTGATGAAGGATGGCGTTATATGTAGTAATGATGGATGGTGTTATATGTAGTGACGATAGGAGGGTAATATATGTAGTGATGATGGATGGTGTTATATATAGTGATGATGCATGATGATATATGTAGTGATGATGGTTGGTATTATATGTAGTGATGCTGGATGGTGTTATATGTAGTGATGATGGATAGAGTTATATGTAGTGATGATGGATGATGTTATATGTAGTGATGATAGGATGGTTCTATATGTAGTGATGGATGGTGTTATATGTAGTGATGATGGATGATGTTATATGTAGTGATGATAGGATGGTTTTATATGCAGTGATGATGGATGGTGTTCTATGTAGTGATGATGCATGATTTTATATGTAGTGATGATGGTTGGTGTTATATGTAGTGATGCTGGATGGTGTTATATGTAGTGATGATGGATAGAGTTATATGTAGTGATGGATGATGTAATATGTAGTGATGATGGGTGGTGTTATGTGTAGTGATGTTGGATGGTGTTATATGTAGTGATGATGGATGATATTATATGTAGTGATGATAGGTTGGTTTTATATGTAGTGTTGATGGATGGTGTTATATGTAGTGATGATGCATGATGTTATATGTAGTGATGATGGGTGGTGTTATATGTAGTGATGCTGGATGGTGTCATATGTAGTGATGATGGATGGAGTTATATGTAGTGATGATGGATGATATTATATGTAGTGATGATGGTTGGTGTTATATGTAGTGATGTTGGATGGTGTTATATGTCGTGATGGATGGTTCTATATGTAGTGATGGTGGATGGTGTTATATGTAGTGATGATGGATCGTGTTATATGTAGTGATGATGGATAGTGTTATATGTAGTGATGATGATGGATGGTGTTATAAGTAGTGATGATGGATGTTGTTATATGTAGTGATGAAGGATGGTGTTAGTTTAGATTGTGAAGTGAGATGTAGTGAAGATTGTGAAGTGAGGTGTAGTGAAGATTGTGAAGTGAGATGTAGTGAAGATTGTGAAGTGAGATGTGGTGAAGATTGTGAAGTGAGATGTAGTGAAGATTGTGAAGTGAGATGTAGTGAAGATTGTGAAGTGAGATGTAGTGAAGATTGTGAAGTGACATGTAGTGAAGATTGTGAAGTGAGATGTAGTGAAGATTGTGAAGTGAGATGTAGTGAAGATTGTGAAGTGAGATGTAGTGAAGATTGTGAAGTGAGATGTAGTGAAGATTGTGAAGTGAGATGTAGTGAAGACTGTGAAGTGAGATGTGGTGAAGATTGTGAAGTGAGATGTAGTGAAGATTGTGAAGTGAGATGTGGTGAAGATTGTGAAGTGAGATGTAGTGAAGATTGTGAAGTGAGATGTAGTGAAGATTGTGAAGTGAGATGTAGTGAAGATTGTGAAGTGGGATGTAGTGAAGATTGTGAAGTGAGATGTAGTGAAGATTGTGAAGTGAGATATAGTGAAGATTGTGAAGTGAGATGTAGTGAAGATTGTGAAGTGAGATGTAGTGAAGAGTGTGAAGTGAGATGTAGTGAAGATTGTGAAGTGAGATGTGGTGAAGATTATGAAGTGAGATGTAGTGAAGATTGTGAAGTGAGATGTAGTAAAGATTGTGAAGTGAGATGTAGTGAAGATTGTGAAGTGAGATGTAGTGAAGATTGTGAAGTGAGATGTAGTGAAGGTTGTGAAGTGAGATGCAGTGAAGATTGTGAAGTGAGATGTAGTGAAGATTGTGAAGTGAGATGTGGTGAAGATTATGAAGTGAGATGTAGTGAAGATTGTGAAGTGAGATGTAGTGAAGATTGTGAAGTAAGATGTGGTAAAGATTGTGGAGTAAGATGTGGTAAAGATTGTGAAGTGAGATGTAGTGAAGATTGTGAAGTGAGATGTAGTGAAGATTGTGAAGTGAGATGTAGTGAAGATTGTGAAGTGAGATGTAGTGAAGATTGTGAAGTGGGATGTAGTGAAGATTGTGAAGTGAGATATAGTGAAGATTGTGAAGTGAGATGCAGTGAAGATTGTGAAGTGAGATGTAGTGAAGATTGTGAAGTGAGATGTAGTGAAGATTGTGAAGTGAGATGTAGTGAAGATTGTGAAGGGAGATGTAGTGAAGATTGTGAAGGGAGATGTAGTGAAGATTGTGAAGTGAGATGTAGTGAAGATTGTGAAGTGTGATGCATGAAGATTGTGAAGTGAGATGTAGTGAAGATTTTATAGTGAGATGTGGTGAAGATTGTGAAGTGAGATGTAGTGAAGATTGTGAAGTGAGATGTAGTGAAGATTGTGGAGTGAGATGTAGTGAAGATTGTGGAGTGAGATGTAGTGAAGATTGTGAAGTGAGATGTAGTGAAGATTGTGAAGTAAGATTATAAAGTAAACTGTAGTAATTGAGGTTAAACGAACGCGGGTTATTCTGTAGTGTATCCGTGTCTTGTTAACGTGGAACCAACATGGCGGTGGTTCTCAATATAGATACGTTATTTTGCCGGGAATTTCTGTCAAAACGAAATATGAATCAACCATATTTAGCCTAAATTAACCTAGCGGCTTTATTATATATTCTAAGATGTTTAAGTTGGATAGATCAGATCAGGTTAGGTAAAGTCAGGTTGGGTTAGGTTAGGTTAGTTTTGTTAATTTTGCCAGTAAGAGGCTAGTTTATTGTGCCCCCCATACTCATCCTGTGAGCGGTAGTGCAAAGAGATTACAAAGTGGTGTTAGATGAGGTAGGTGGTTAAGTTAAGTTTCAATAGGTTAAGTTAGATTACGTCAGGTTGGATTAAGTTAAGTTAGGTTAGGTAGGTAATAAGTAGATAGGTTACGGTCGGTAGGTGGGAAAGTTAGGTTTGATTAGGTTAGCTTATGTCAGACGGGGAGGTTAGGTTCGATTATGTCAGGTTAGGTTCGATTATGTCAGGTTAGGTTAGATTACGTCAGGTTAGGCTAGATTATGTCAGGTTAGGTTAGATTATGTCAGGTTAGGTTAGATTATGTCAGGTTAGGTTAGATTATGTCAGGTTAGGTTAGATTATGTCAGGTTAGGTTAGATTATGTCAGGTTAGGTTAGATTACGTCAGGTTAGGTTAGATTACGTCAGGTTAGGTTAGATTATGTCAGGTTAGGTTAGATTATATCAGGTTAGGTTAGATAATGTCAGGTTAGGTTAGATTATGTCAGGTTAGGTAAGTAGGTGGAGGTGGGTAAAAAAGGTTAGGTTAGGTCGGCAGGTTTTAGTGTAGGAGCTTAAGTAATCCCGTAAAAATTTCATGTTAATTTTTGACACCATACATTGTAATAATCCTTATAAACTATGTTAAGGAACTGTGGTGTAATTTTTTCTGAATGGTTTATTATAAGTTTTATGCCATTAAAGAAGTTTTATCAAAGAGCGGCGTAATGAACCACAGACGTATTACCATTAAGTCCTTAATAACTTAAAACATGACTAATAACCTATGAACATGTAGTATTATATGATTACAATTTAACATAATATATTATGAATGCTGTTATAATATCTTAAGTGTGTTACAAACATGCCTGCTCATATATGCCATCCTGTCTCTGGTAAAGAAGAGATTGCAGTAAGTAAAATTAATTGCTAAAGACAAATACTGGAAATTAAACATATACTTATTACCATTATCTGAAAAGCTTAGAACCACCGTTTTATATTTATTAAAAGTTTGTAGTGTTATACATCATGTGTATACAAGTCACAAGTTATTATTTACGACATTGCTTCAGTCCTCGTCATCAGAGTCTTCTGTGTACAACAGATTCCTTCACCTTGTTTAGCCATTTCTCATCATCGACTTGACAGTTACACATCTCGGTGCATGTCGTGCTATTCTTTCTGATTCTTTCTGTATGAACATGACAATGATCCACATTTCCTGACGCCACATCCACATTTAACAAGTTCTGTGATTGCTTCTGGAGCTGGTGG